>NW_022589737.1:8989575-9283582 GCF_004348235.1 Phoca vitulina
AAAAAAAAAAAGAACAACGAAACTAGGAGCTCGTTCTTTGAAAGAATTAACAAGATTGATAAACCCCTGGCCACCTTATCAAAAAGAAAAGAGAAATGACCCAAATCAACAAAATCATGAATGAAAAAGGAGAGATCACAACCAACACCAAAGAAATACAAACAATTATAAGAACATATTCTGAGCAACTCTATGCCAGCAAATTAGATAACCTGGAAGAAATGGATGCATTCCTAGAGATGTATCAACTACCAAAACTGAACCAGGAAGAAATAGAAAACCTGAACAGACCTATAACCACTAAGGAAATAGAAGCACTCATCAAAAATCTCCCAACAAACAAAAGCTCAGGGCCAGATGGCTTCCCAGGGGAATTCTACCAAACATTTCAAGAAGAATTAATACCTATTCTTCTGAAACTGTTCCAAAAAATAGAAATGGAAGGAAAACTTCCAAACTCATTTTATGAGTACACCATTACCTTGATCCTAAAACCAGACAAAAACCCCATCAAAAAGGAGAATTACAGACCAATATCCCTGATGAACATGGATGCCAAAATTCTCACCAAAATGCTAGCCAATAGGATCCAACAGTACATTAAAAGGATTATTCACCACGACCAAGTGGGATTTATCCCTGAGCTGCAAGGTTGGTTCAACATCCACAAATCAATCAATGTGATACAATACATTAACAAAAGAAAGAACAAGAACCATATGATCCTCTCAGTAGATGCAGAATAAGCATTTGACAAAGTACAGCATCCTTTCTTGATCAAAACTCTTCAGAGTATAGGCATAGAGGGTACATACCTCAATATCATAAAAGCCATCTATGAAAAACCTACAGCGAATATCATTCTCAATGGGGGAAAACTGAGAGCTTTCCCCCTAAGGTCAGGAATATGGCAGGGATGTCCACTATCACCACTGCTATTCAACATAGTACTAGAAGTCCTAGCCACAGCAATCAGACAACAAAAAGAAATCAAAGGCATCCAAATCGGCAAAGAAGAAGTCAAACTCTCGCTCTTTGCAGATGATATGATACTTTATGTGGAAAACCCAAAAGACTCCACCCCAAAACTGCTAGAACTCATAGAGGAATTCAGTAAAGTGGCAGGATATAAAATCAATGCACAGAAGTCAGTGGCATTCCTACAAACCAACAACAAGACAGAAGAAAGAGAAATTAAGGAGTCAATCCCATTTACAATTGCACCCAAAACCATAAGATACCTAGGAATAAATCTAACCAAAGAGGCAAAGGATCTGTACTCAGAAAACTATAAAATACTCATGAAACAAATTGAGGAAGACACAAAGAAATGGAAAAACGTTCCATGCTCATGGATTGGAAGAACAAATATTGTGAAGATGTCAATGCTACCTAGAACAATCTACACATTCAATGCAATCCCCATCAAAATACCATCCACTTTTTTCAAAGAAATGGAACAAATAATCCTAAAATTTATATGGAACCAGAAAAGACCCCGAATAGCCAGAGAATGTTGAAAAAGAAAAGCAAAGCTGGCGGCATCACAATTCCGAACTTCCAGCTATATTACAAAGCTGTCATCATCAAGACAGTATGGTACTGGCACAAAAACAGACTCATAGATCAATGGAACAGAATAGAGAGCCCAGATATGGACCCTCAACTCTATGGTCAACTAATCTTTGACAAAGCAGGAAAGAATGTCCAATGGAAAAAAGACAGTCTCTTCAACAAACGGTGTTGGGAAAATTGGACAGCCACAGGCAGAAGAATGAAACTGGACCATTTCCTTACACCACACACAAATTAGACTCAAAATGGATGAAAGACCTCAATGTGAGACAGGAGTCCATCAAAATCCTAAAGGAGAACACAGGCAGCAACCTCTTCAACCTCAGCTGCAGCAACTTCTTCCTAGAAACACCAAAGGCAAGGGAAACAAGGGCAAAAATGAACTCTTGGGACTTCATCAAGATAAGAAGCTTTTGCACAGCAAAGGAAACAGTCAACAAAACCAAAAGACAACCAACACAATGGGAGAAGATATTTGCAAATGACATATCAGATAAAGGGCTAGTATCCAAAATCTATAAAGAACTTATCAAACTCAACACCCAAAGAACAAATGATCCAATCAAGAAATGGGCAGAAGACATGAACAGACATTTCTGCAAAGAAGACATCCAAATGGCCAACAGACACATGAAAAAGTGCTCAACATCGCTCGGCATCAGGGAAGTCCAAATCAAAACCTCCATGAGATACCACCTCACACCAGTCAGAATGGTTAAAATTAACAAGTCAGGAAACGACAGATGTTGGCGGGGATGCGGAGAAAGGAGAACCCTCCTACACTGTTGGTGGGAATGCAAGCTAATGCAGCCACTCTGGAGAACAGTATGGATGTTCCTCAAAAAATTGAAAATAGAGCTACCATATGATCCAGCAATTGCACTACTGGGTATTTACCCCAAAGATACAAATGTAGGGATCTGAAGGGGTACGTGCACCCCGATGTTTATAGCAGCAGTGTCCACAATAGCCAAACTGTGGAAAGAGCCAAGATGTCCATCGACAGATGAATGGATAAAGAAAAGGTGGTATATATATACAATGGAATATTATGCAGCCATCAAAAAGGATGAGATCTTGCCATTTTCAATGACGTGGATGGAACTGGAGGGTATTATGCTGAGCGAAATAAGTCAAACAGAGAAAGACATGTATCATATGAACTCACTGATATGAGGAATTCTTAATCTCAGGAAACAAACTGAGTGTTGCTGGAGTGGGGGGTGGGGTGGGAGGGATGGGGTGCCTGGGTGATAGACACTGGGGAGAGTATGTGCTCTGGTAAGCGCTGTGAATTGTGCAAGACTGTTGAATCTCAGATCTGTACCTCTGAAACAAATAATGCAATATATGTTAAGAAAAAAAAAAAGAAGAAGAAGATAGCAAGAGGTGAAGAATGAAGGGGGGGAAATCGGAGGGGGAGACGAACCATGAGAGACGATGGACTCTGAAAAACAAACTGAAGGTTCTAGAGGGGAGGGGGTGGGAGGATGGGTTAGCCTGGTGATGGGTATTAAAGAGGGCACGTTCTGCATGGAGCACTGCGTGTTATGCACAAACAATGAATTATGGAACACTGCATCTAAAACTAATGATGTAATGTATGGTGATTAACATAACAATAAAAAAGAAAAAAACAAAACCTAAATCCCAAAATTTTTGATACATTTTTTTAAAAATAGCTAAGCAACATTTCCAACTTAATAATAATTCCTTTCCTCACCAATCCATGAGTCTTCCTTCATTTTATATTATATCTTTGAATATTTATATATTTAAATCTAAGCAATTTAATCTATTCCATGTTCTATTTATGATATTGGTCTATTCTATTCTATATTATAGATGCTATAAAATTTTATGATGCTCTATTTATGATACTGATTCAGAAATCATGCAGATTTCTGATATATTTTATTATTTGTGTTTTGAAAGATGCAATGATGATATTATTCATTTGATTTGCCACAGAGTAGCACATAGTTTGATGACTCCCAAACTTTGCTGCATATTAAAATCATTTGGGGAGGGGCACCTGGGTGGTGCAGTTAAGCTTCAAACTCTTGGTTTCGGCTCAGGTTGATCTCGGGGTCCTGAGCTGGAGCTCCGAGTTGGGCTCCACACTCTCAAGTCCCCTTGAGATTCTCTCTCTCCCTCTCCCTCTACCCTTCCCCCTGCTCATGCATTCTCTCGCTCTCTCTCAAATAAATAAATAAATCTGTAAAAAAATCATCTGGGGAGCTTGTAAAAATAATGATACTCAGATTGTACTCTATGTCATCAATGAAATTAAATGTCTGCAGGTGGAAACCAGGCATTCAGATGTTTTTTTAAATGTCCACATGATTCCAATGTGCAGCAAAGTTTAGGAACTACTCTCTTAGGGGGGGACATTGGTGCATAGCAAGGAAACCAGGAACCAAGGGTTTTAATGCCAATTCCTTTACTGCCCCCTCAGTCCTCTCTTGCAGAACATGGATACATTAATACTTGACCGCTGCTTCCCACACTGGAAATACTTTCCATTAATAAAAGAATGTCTTTTCAGTAGTTTGCAGTACCCAAAAGAAATATACTGAATTACCTTTAGTTATAAGTTTTGCTAGACAGTACAGAGTATATTGATACAGAACTAGTTCCTGTTTTCCCAGGGAATTACATGCTAGAATAGACAATGGAAATATAGACCAATCATAAAGAGACTGCATCACAAAAGCAAGATGCTTAAACCTGTAAATTAAAAATAAACCACTAAATAATTACAGTATGCATTTATTTTACCAATCAAAGTATTGTGACAAGTTTGGGAAAGTTTTCTTTTTGGTTTATAAAATTTGCAGAGCCTTCAACTTGGTCCACACTACTGGGAAAAAAACCCTAGAATTTATATAGCATATTTCTCTTAAGTAGTCATCTTCTGCACCCCCAGCCCCAAATGTGCACGTACAGTTTTAGCTTTCTGTGCCTCCCTATCATTGCATCTGTATGGGCCAGAACCCCCACAGCTTCCTCAGCACCCTGACACTGGACTGTGTCTACTGGGGCAGAAGTTGGGCACAATGCCCTAACACCCTCTGAGAGCCCCAGGAGCTTCCTCCATCCTCCAGGGCTTCCATGCCCAGAGCTTCCAAGAGGCAGTCTGACCTCTCTCTCTGAATCTTGCCCACATTGGACTCCATGTTGGCTGCAACTCACAGTCAGTTCATTGTAGTTCAAAGAAACATGCACCCATGATTCCAATTCTGCCCTTGGCATTGCCCTAGACCCCAACATCCTGCCCAATGTTCAGCTTTAGGCTTGAGCCATCCTTTTTCCAAGGTCTCACTTGTCTCCCCTTTCCCTAGGCTCTGTTTTTTCCTCTGCTCCTTGCATGCCATTAAGCAGAGGTAGAGAGTCAACCCCCCACAGGGGACTGGAAGCTGGCCTGTGACTGACCCCAACAAGTCCTCCCTGTTTGGAGCTTATGCCACTCAATTATAGCTTTTTCTTTTGCACCTTGCACTGTCAAACGAGACACTGCAGTCAGGATCTCTGGGTCCCCATTTTCTTTCCAGCCAGTCCCTGCCTAAGTCTGGGAGCACCCCAGAGTTTTGTCCACATCTGCCTCCTGTCTGTGTTCACAGTCTGTCCCTGAGCTAGCTTGTTTACACTCAGAGCATTTACAGTCACCCGATGACAAAGCTGTCAGTCTCCAGTATTCTCCAGAGCTTCAGGCCTGTATCTTTGCCAGAGATCCTCCCATGAATGTTCTAAAATCTTTAATTTCAAAGATTCCAAGGCCAAATGCTTTCACTTCCCCGTTCCTCTGGTGACACGCTTGCCTCTCTTAATGACTCAACTTGGACAGCTCCTTCAACCATGGCCAGAAGCAAGGTATTTCAGTAATAATAATAACAACAACAAGTGACAGGCCCATTTGTGGGGCACTTACTGTGGAGCCAGGCACCACATTGAGCTCTTTATATGAACCATTGCATTTAGTTCCTAGAGCCACCCACCAGGCAGGCAGTACCGCCTTTGCTTTTACAGCGTAGACAGGCTAAGAACCTTGCTCCAGGCAACATGCAGACTAATATACAGTCTCCAAGTCCAGAGTCTGGGTGCCTTATCTCTGCCAGGTGCTGAGTTCCTGTTCCTCTCCCAGTGCCCCATGAGGACAGTGTGTGGTTATTGCAGACAACTCCCCAGTATCCATTCCATCCTGGATGACTTAAGCCAGTTATGACATGTCTCTCCCTTTGCGTATTTAGCTCCTAAATACACTGCGGTTTTGGGTTCAATTGTGTTCCCCCTAAAAAAGATACGTTGAAATCTTAACTCCCAGTACCTCGGAATGTGACCTTTTTTGAGATAGGGTCTTTACAGAAATAATCAAATTACAAAGGTCATTAAGGTGGACCCTAATTCAATATGACTGATGTCCTTATAAAAAGGGGAAATGTGGGCACAGAGACAGCACACAGCGAGAATCCCGTGTGAAGAATAGAGGCTACCATGAGAGAGGGAACTACCAGAAGTTAGGAGAGAAGACTGGAAAGAATCCTTTCCTAGAGCCTTCTGAGGGAGTGTGGCCTTGTCCATATCTTGATTTTTGGACTTTTGAAAGGTCCTCATTTGGGCTCCCTTGTTACAGCAACCCCAGGAAACTAATCCAGCTGTCTTTGGCCACTTAGGGATGATGACAAATGAGAGGAAAACTGCTCAGGAATTCTGAGGAGAAGCCACTCTTCTGATGGTTGTGAAAGACGTTGCTGGTGACCATCGCACAAACATGAGGGGAAGCAACACAAGGAGAGGGCAGATCCGAGAGGATCCTGGTCTCCTGCACCTGAGCCTGCATCCATTTGGATCCTCCTGTCTTTTGACAGGACCCTTGCTGCCCAGTTTGAGGTGTGGTTGCAGCAGCATGCCTATAGAGCTTAGAGGTGAAGTATCCTGCCCAGGGGCCCACAATGAATACGTGGCAGAGGGAAGACTTGAACTCAAGTCTATCCATGCTCACATTCACTGCTCTGTCAATATGCAATATTGACTTCCATTTCGTAAATGGAAGCTCAAGGTAGTAGGTCTCCGTTATTCCTACCTCCTCACCTTACTTCCCTCATATTTTAGTCCACTCTTCACTTTGTTCCTTAGCCTGGATTCTAATGAAAATATGTTTTACTTCTTAATCCTTAGAACTTTCCTTTAGACATGACACCCTGGCCTTCTGGCCCCACTCCCCTCTGGCCACTCGAGCACCAGCACACCTGGGCAAGCTCTGGTCCTTTCCGTCCCCCACAACTGGGGCCTTAGCCCAGGTTCAGCCACTTCCTCCTCCCCCACCAGCCTTGCTCTTTATCTGGTCTACCCCAAGAGAGAAGGAAGAGGAACTTCCTCTGCACCCACAGTGCACTATGTAGTTATTCTGACATGTTTGTTCCCACGTGCTAGATTACAGCCACCTGAGGGCAGGGGCCATGCTGTCTTTGAATCTTTTAATCCTGATTACTCATTCAGCAAATATTTGAGCCCCTACTGTGTGTGAGGCACCGTGTTTGATGGGATAGCAAAGGTCCCTGTCCACACTGAGCTAACTGTGCAGAGAATACAGAGAAAGAGAGAGAGAGAGATGTGCACACCATGCTTATTTAAGGAAAGAGAAATGGCTCCATATGTTTGGCACATGGAGTTGTAAAAGATGAAACTGGAGAGAGTAAACATCAGGCCCTGGATGCCTTAGAAGCCATGTTAATTGCCTGTTATGTAACATGTGTTTAAAAACCCTTTCATGTATTAAGTGTTACTCATTCACACTCAAATACATAGGAATAGAGTTTCCTTTCACCACCAGAAAGGGAATTAGCAGCCCAAAAGATGCTGGGGACAGCAAAACAAGTTAAGGGGCAGGTGCCTGCTTTAAGTCACCGCTCTCCTCCTTCCCCATCCCAATCCTTTTGCTGCGAGTCTGCTGGTACTGCTGAAGAGATAAAAATCTGACTCTGCAAAAGCTGTTCTCTATCAGCATTGCTGGGCCTGGCCCTGACCCTGCTGATGTAGGGCATTGGGCTGTTTAAGAACCGTGTTGGAAGTGACTCCTTTGATGTTTTCAAAGGTCGGAGCACATCTCTCCCCTTTTGGAGTGTCACTCAGCTGTAGGTAGAGAATGTTTCAGCTGCTGGGAGAGCCAATTAGAGCCAATTATAGCCCAACTAACCTCCCCTGACACCGAAACTCCTTGTAGAACTTGCCTGCTTCTTGCAAAAATAGTGTGCATCTAGGCCTAACTCCAGTGTGGAGTGTGCTCGATGACCGAAACCACGGTTGGCTTAGTTCTTGTCCACTCCGGCTGCACATTACAATCACCTAGCAGATTTTAATCACTGACACCTAACCCATGCCCAGAGAGTCCAACTCAGTTGGTCTGCACTGGGGGTCCAGGCATCAGTATTGTTTAAAATATCCCCAGAGCTGAAAAACAGTATATCTGAATTCACCCAAACAGACAGCTTGCTCTCTGAAATCCAACCTCTGCTTCTCCTTTCCCCTGGCAGACACATTTTTCTGGATTAGTTGGCAACTGCTTCTGTTAGTATCAGGTCCTCATTTCATGTTTTTTTTTTATTTTTCACTCCAATTTTCATGAACTCTTTCAGATATATTCCTACTATATTTGCATTTTCATTTGATTTTATACTTTCTTAATCAAATATTTCAGATATTTTGAACTAAGCAAATGTACAAACTAAAAGTTTTTTTAAAACAAGGTAGTTGAAAACTATTTCTTTTTATCTAGTTAACAGGAAACAGTCCATACCATCTAGACATAAATTGGCATATTTTACAATTTTAGGCACATGCTTGCTATGAGTGTGGTATGTTCTCATATTTATCTGTAAACATGTATCATTATTTCTTATACATACACAATACATTCACACACACACACACAAAATCTTCAATAGCACAAAGAATTTACAAAGCAGATATTCAATAAGAATTCTTGAAGGAGGAAATTAATGAATACACACATGGAGGGATGCACAGAAGTTGAAACTGAAAGATAAAAAACTTTCATTCACATATATAGATATATGGATATGTCGCTTATATGTAAATATAACCTTATTTCCAGTTGGCATATGATAAGAGGACATCTGTTATAAATTTCCCAAATTCTTTATTCAATCAGTATATGTAAATAACTGATATATGCATATAGCAGGATAGGAGTTTTAATTTTTTAAATGTTAGTATACCACATTGATGCTTTTAATAATGATTAAATAAATAAAACTCCATTATTTTATGACTAAGTGCATATTTCCAAGATGAATCATAAAATGTAAAGGGGCCTCATTAGACTCTATGATGAGAAATGAAAGAAAAAAAAAAGTAGCTTTCAGAATAAATTGAGTTCCAGGTCATGAACATTATGCCAAAAAACATCAGAGACAATTGAGTCCAAAAGTTTTCAAAGATTTTGATTTGGTTTGTAGCAGCAGAACTTTCTTTAAACAAAACCTTAAGAAGAAAACCACTCTATATGGCCAGAATATAGCTACTCTTGGGAGTGAGAGGGTAGAGCCTCAGAGCTGGTGGGGACTGCTTCCCTCCACTCTAGAGAAGCACAGTTTAGAAACCATTAATCCCTTTAAATGACTCTCTTTCCTGGCTACAGGTTAGAATTACTTGGGAGGAATCTTAAAAATATATCAATTCTAGACACCAACGCAGAGATTTTAGTTTAGTTAGGTTGAGGTGGAGCCTGAGCACTGGTATTTTTCAAAAGCTCCCCTGGTGGCTCTAATATGCAACCAGGGTTGGGAACCACAGATCTAGTACAACTCCTCTAACATACGAAAAAAACACTAAAGCCCAGTGAGGTATGGGTATGACATGACAATGACAATACAGCCGGTCACGGGTCATGCCAAGACTGGAACCCCGTGATCCTGAATTCTAATCCAGTGATGGTACTATGCCCCCAGTAGACCCTCAGAAAATCTTGCTTTCTGAGAGGATTGATGGATGGCCTCCAGAAAAGTCTGTTATTACCACAGCAGGGAGGAGGGGAGTTTAGCACGATCTCCCAGTCACAGATATCCAACTTCGCCCACAAGATATATAGTCATGAGAAGCAGCAATCAATCATGGAAAGTTCTCATTAGGAAAGAAGATTGAAGGAAGAATGGTCAGCAAGCACGGCTTTAACGAGGTTGTCTCTCAGGAAAAAAAAGAGGACACGTGATTGGCATAGCAAGTAACTTTAATATTAATAATAGGTGAAATTGATTGTTCTACACGTATTCTCTCATTTAGTCTTTACAACAAACCAGTGAGGTTGATAACCATTTGGATGAGGAAACTTAAACTCTTAGCTCCTAAAGTAATTTGCCCAAGGTTAGAGAGATTTACCTGGCTGAGCTAAGAGTGAAACATGGGTCTGTCAGATTCGAGTGCCCAAGTTTTCAACCAGGAGAGTATAAAATAGAAAGCATAAAATTACTCAAGTGCCTCCATTTTAGGGGCCCTTGACTTGAACCCAAGGTCCTGAGAGGATATTCCCATCTTCCCTTCATAAAGTAGAGAGTCTTGGGCCAAGTTACACACAGTGTCACACCCAGAAAGCCCATCTCTTGGCTAGAAAAAAACCTTTCAAGCTTCCTTGAATGAAGTTTTGCTATAAATGAGTCACATTAGCTCGTTTTGTTTTGTGTATTTATTTCTCTACTATTTGCGCTCATTATCTAGAAATCTATATTTTAACCCTAATTGTCTCCCTGAGGTAATGATTAAGGCATGACTCTGAGATTTGCATTGCAAACACCATGAGGCCTTCAACAGGAGCAGATGAATTCTGAACTTGGCATCTAACGACATTTATTGCTTCATTTTCTTGTCTTCCCTGCTTCATTTTGGGCCAAATTTGTTAATATTTTTTTCCAGTTCCGAAAAGATGGGGAGATGTATTCGGGATCATAATTTCAGGCCTACATTGACTGTACCCAGTAGATCAAAATTGTGCTTTTTATTGCTAAGACCATATCTTTGAATAAAAAACCCATGGATCAGTGCCTTATGTACATTTTACTAATGAATATTTATAGGACCACCCACAGAGTGTACAATTTCATACAAGCTACTCTATTTAGACAATGGTTATTTGGGAAAACCAGAAAGGGCTTTAGAAAAAGGCATGCTGTAAGTGGGATGCATTTTTAACCCTCCCAAAGGGAGAAGCCTTCAATGGCTATCTGAGCTTTTTTGGTTTTGTTGTCTTAAGTTTTATTTATTTAGAAATACAACCTAGCCAGGTAAATATATCGCCATAAATTCCATTTAACTTTTTCCCTCACTGGAATAGCCTCATAAAAGACAACAAAGACCTGCAGAAAATTCAATGAGGGAATAAGATTGTCAATACAGTGTGTGTATTTGAAAACAGAATGGCACAATCAGGTACAAAGAAGAGTCTGCATTCAAGTTAATAAAAATCAATCCAGAAGAAAACATGCTGCATTTTGGTGTCTAAGTAATCTTATCTTTTAATAACAATAAAGCTTTTCACTTTATAGGGCTCTTTCTTTAGAGTCTCTAAGAGTCTGCTGACCAAGAGCTGGAATGGGGTTGACAGTGCACCCAGTAGCTAAGGGTCTGTCCAAAATCCTCCAGCTTCCCTCCATCAGTACAGGTGGCCTCTGCTATGCAGCAGGTTCCCCACCATCACCATCCCTCAACTTGCCAATCAATAATGTCAACAAGCAAGTGTTGTTCCAACAACGATTTCAAGTCTAATTTGAAGGAAGTGGAAATTCATAGAGAAGTATTTGTATTAGGTAGCATTTTATTGCAAATAACAAAATACACTTAATAAGTGGTGGCTATATCATATGGATATAGTGACTCTACAGACCCAAATAAAAAATAATAAATCTGACTTCTTTTCATTGAACTATTTTCATATCTCAGGAAGCCATTGATTGTAAGACATACCATCAATTTAATAACTTTCCAGGGGGGAAAGGAAAGCAACTACCACATCATATGTACATATCAATTATAAGAAATATTTGATTTTAGAAATGTTCAGGCATAGGAAAAATGTGTCTTAAAAGATGGAAAACACAGCAAACAAATTTATAGTTTGAAGAGCACTTATATATTCATTTTCTAATTTAATTTTACCACAATTTTATAAAGTACTATGATTATTATTCCCATTTTATAGATAAGAAAGCTGAGCCTCTAGGACATTAACTTGCTCAAGTTCATACAGTTAATAAACCAGTACCATAACTTTTCAATTCTAAATTCCATATATTTTCTACTACCCCTGTTACCTTCCTATCTTAAACTAGTAGAATATTTTATCGAAAATATTTTTGCTGACCACTAGTAAGGAATGCTACAGTAGATTTCTCATAACTGCTCTTGAAATTCTTTCATGCTTAGGAAAGACTATCTTCATACCAACCTATTAATCAAGTTCTATAATCATGTGGGTTGTTGGGTTAAATAGAGAAACAGCTGTCCCAAAAGGATACAGTCCTCCAAGAGTAGATTGGATCACTGACCAAAAGCTCTAATGGATCCTCACATATCTCTGGTGGAAAGACACCTGCTTTTGCAGATTAAAACTGTGAATTGGCTACATTAATTACCCTTGGTCAATTGTGAATCTTCTTTCTAAATCCTTGGGCCGATAAATATACAGTGCCCATAAAGCTTTCACTAACTAGGTGTGCAATCAACTATCCCTACAGCATTTTAGTGATCAGAGTAGAGGTTTGTAAATGGCTTTCTCCATTAACTCGATTGCTAGAAGTTGATTCAATTGTGGGAGTTTGGCTGTACCTGGATATGAGCTCATGGGAGTGCATCCAATCTAGAGTTGCAGGTACATTTTCCTAATAAAGACATGTTCCATGGTGGTAGCATCCAGGGCTTCTGTATGGGATGGATAGCACTGGTGGGCATCTGCCATCCACCAGTGCATGCCAGCCAGTGTGGCGGCTGCAGTGTTGTGTAAGCAGTGGAACAGGAGTGAACCTTTTTCAACACAATTAGTGCCATAACCAGGAAGAAAAGAATTTCCAAGAGAGAAAATGTTGCCCTGTCTGCTTATGCCCTCAGACCTGCAGTGAGAGCCCTCAAGCCTGCTTCACTGATCAATGTTTCTCACCTTAAACAAAAGGCAACTGTGTTCTGCAATCCATCCCCTCATCTCACTGCAGGGATACTGTTCTGGGGTCTATAAAAATAAGTGGGGAGTTTCTATTTTTGTCCCAATAAATACCAACAAGTAAACAGAACTATTTATGTACGGTTATAAGGGACAGATTCCCCCCAAAACTACAAATTTAGTGGTGATTATTTAAGAATTTGGATTTGCGGGGTGCCTGGGTGGCCCAGATGTTTAAGCGTCTGCCTTTGGCTCAGGTCATGATCTCAGGGTCTTGGGATCAAGCCCCACGTCAGACTCCCTGCTCAGTGGGGTGCCTCCTTCTCCCTCTCCCTCTGCCCCTCCCCCCTCTCATGCCAGTGCGCACGTGCTTGCGCTCTCTCTCTCTCTCAAATAATTAATTAAAAAAAGAAAGAATTTGGATTTGCTGCTAGCATTCAGGGGCTGGCTTTGTGCTTTGGACCTAATCCTCTTAATAAGTCACTTCTTACAATTTAAAGAAGGAGCATACTATAACTGAGCAAACAGCCTAACCAAGGCAAAGAAAATGAGAACCAAAAGGATGCCAGAGAGAGAGGAGTCAATCATAAATGTGGAACCTAGTAGAGATTCCCAAGGCGACACCAAACTGATTTCCCCTATGTAATAATCAGATCTTTTCAGAGACCAGAAGGCCTTTTGAATGGCCTCAAGAGAAAACAGCACAGGCAGACAGCTTCTGAAATGCAAGAGGAAACTTATTCTACTTCCTCTTTTAACATACTTTGGAAATAAAATAAGATACTCATAAAACAAATAAAAAAATTGAGCTGGTCATTAAAATATGCCCTGACTATAAAGAAAATCCAGAGTGGTTCCTTCAAGAGAAACCCCCAAAACCATTTAGAGTGGGGATCCATAGTGTTATCCTCAGCCCTATCCAGAGGCCAAGGAAGACACAGATTACCTCAGCAGCCCCCGTCGCCTTAGGAGACTTGGATTTTACTCTTCCCACTTTACTCTTCCCAGAAAGGGAACAGATGTCCCCTAGGCAATTTTTCTCCAAAGGCCCTCAGAAAGTAACAGCTGCTACAGGCTTCAGCCATGCCTTCCAGGCGCTTCTGAAGATGAGGGAATTTCCTTCCTGCTTTCACCGCCCTCCTAGATTCTCCACCCACAGAGCTGAGCTTGCCTGGTCTGCTCCACCACAGAGCGTGAGGACAGATCTGATATACATAAATCAACATATTACTCATTTTCTAGCACTGCCTTTGACAGCTGTTACATGAGCACATTGTTAGAAACTGTCAAGCAGTGATACACAGTGCCTTTTACAACATATGTTGACTTTTATCTAATGTAGTTCCATAATTAGCCCCAGGGAAAGCAAATCCGGGCATCCACCTGGCTGTGTGATCTCAGTTAACCTTTGCTTTCTTCTGAGAAAAGTTAGCAGGGTGGGGGTGGAGACCCAGGCACCTGGGCCCCCAGGACTAAGAGAAAATCAGTAAGTGTATGAGCTAGGTGGGTAGGGCACAATTCTTACATCTTCCTGACCTCTGCTCATTCTCCATGGAAAATATGTCTGCAATCAGAGGCCAAGTGGTCTGGAGAGCTGCTCAGTTTGTTCAGATCCCCCAGGCCTGGATGAGTCTTGGAATTATTACTGGAGAAATCACCCTGGAACCTGGGCCACTCAACATTAAAGAACTTGAAAGAAAAAGCTAAGCATTGCTTCAAATGTTATCCTTGGTGCTCCTTTTAGAAAGGTGTTTCTCTTTCAGAAAAAAAAGAAAACTTGCACACAATGAAAGTACATTTTCATTTAACTTCAGAGTGCAGCAGGTAACTTAGCAAGGTCACTTAGCAAGGTGATATAATAGACAGAATATATGCTTGCAGTAAGAGAGTCTAGACTCAAGTTCAACCTCCTTCATTTACCAACAGAGGAACCATAGGAAACCTTGTAATTTGTCACTGTTTCCTCAGTTTCAAATGAGAATAAGGGCAGCAGGCACTATGTCACAATGTCAGGAAAGCCAGGAGTTGGTCCCCATGGCTCCTCCAGCACCATGGACAGTGCCTAGATGAAGAAATATTTTTAATGAATTAATTCATACACATGGTATTCTAATAAAAACCAAATGAGATGTAGAAACATTTTGAAGACAGAAAATCTGTGTCCAAATATGAGTTATCTGATTTAACTTTCTATGTCTGGTTTTGGGAGCCAAGTCAGAGATACAGCTCTTGTTATCTCAGATACAATGGACCAGAATAGATCTGAGGGAGCCTGAAGGGCATGAATTGAACTAAAGGCACGAGAGCTTTCTCAGTACTTATTTTAAATTTTAATATTTTAAAATACTTATTTTAGGTGTTTGAAGACAACTAGCATTCCCTACATAGACACACTCCAAGTAGAAATTGCAGAAAAGAGGATCTTCGGTCCCATCAGTTGCAGATCCTGTCTAAGCCATCCATGAGCATCAGTTCTGCCTTCCTCCTTCAATGAGTATCACCTCATGCACTGCAGTGTCAGAGCAAATGTGGGAATTCACAAATTATATAAGCAAGGTACCCATTCTCAAGGAATGCATTCTGCTTGTCTCTGGGTTACACCCTGGGCATGTAATAAAGACAGGATGTTGTCCTTGACCTCAGGGAGTTAATGGTCCAATGGAAGAGAGAGTTCAACAAAGTGATGATATAGTAAGAGCTATGCATAAAAGTACAAAGAGAAAGAAAAAAGGGCCAAAGACAGAATCCCATAGAACAGACATTTAGGGTATGGGTGAAGATGAGGATCCAAAGTAGGGAGAAAACTGGAAATAAAGATATCATAGAAACCAATAGAGAAGAAAATTTCAAGAATGATTCCTTGCTTAAGGGTATTAGATGCAATGTTAAGTAAGATAAGAATTGAGAACAATTCAGTGGATTTACCAACTACCAATTGGTAGATGATTTTATTGAGATGTGAAAAATTAAGGAGAATTATAATGAAGGATCTGACTAAGGGTAAAATGATAGAAATTATAAATGCTAGAGAAAAAGATCTCTTGGGACTACGAGGTTAAGGGGTGATTCATCTAGAAGGTATTAATTGAAATGGGACTTGAAAGATTAGTAGAATTTGGAAGAAAAAAAGTGAAACTAGAGTTTTCAATTAGGAGCACTGGTCTGAGTAAAACACTGGACTGTGGATGTTCCAGTCCTACCCAGAACAGAGGGTTTGTGGGGAATGAGGCTGGGAAGGAGTCTGGAGTCAGATTCCCAAAGAGAGGGAGAAGGAACTTAGATGCCAGATTCCCAGTTGATCCCATAAGGCTTTGGGGCAGAATCTAAAAAATGAACTCAGCGACTGGAAGAAACTAATGTAACAACAGTGTATGGGACAGATTGGAGAGGAGAGAAGAAACTAGCTAGGGAAACACAGCACTAGGGGAAAGAGATTAGGGCTTAACCTGGCAAACATAAAGGGTTACTCTTTCATCCATAAAAGCAGTATTTTCATTATGAAAGGAATAAGAAACCATTTGCCCCTGTAACAAATCTCCTTGTCCCTTAAGTTAGGTATGCAAGATTCCCTTGGAGTTTAAGGACATAGTCTCCAGAGTCATACAGAGCCAGTTCAAAGCCCAAATCATTGTCTCCTAGCTATAGGACCTCATTAGGTTGCCTGACTCCTCTCAGCTTCAATTTCTTCCTCTGTAAAATGTGTAGGACCTATTCCAAGGGTTTTAACTATGTTAAAAGAAGCAGTGCATGTAAACTGTTGACAAAGACTAAGCACTCAAGTGTTATATCACAGTATTTTATTATTACAGAATATTGCTCAACCACATCAGAGAAATGCCTGCAAGTGAAGAATATATGAAAAAATACCCCAAGAAACACCAGTCATCAATAGACATATGAAAAATTACTTAACCTTGGACATTCAAAAATTAAACTATGTAAACAAAAAGTAAACACACTGACAACACCATGTATGGCAGGTGATTACATGATGATGATCAAGGGCCCTGGTATACACATCCTATATAATGCCTCCTCTTGAGTATGAGCAAAACTGGTGAATAGTATCTGCCCTGTAATTACATTTGTAACCCATTGACTTTTTAGTTAATCAAAAGAGAGCTTATCCTGGGTGGGCCTGACCTAATCAGCGTTGCCTTTAGAAGAAGGTGAAGTGTCAGAGAGGCTTTGAGTGGCCTTGAATATGCAGACTCCTACATGAGTCCTACAGCTGCAAGGAAATGAATTCTACAAACAACTGTGAGAGCTCGGAAAAGAACCCAAGGTTCAGATGACTCCCCAGCCCAGACCAACACCTTGATTATAGCCTGGTGGGACCCTGAGCAGAGAACCCTGTTAATCTGTACCCAGACTCTGACTCATGCAAATTGTAAGGTTGCAAATTTAAGTTGTTTTAAACCACCATGTTTGTAACAAATTTTTTTTTTTTTTTTTGCAGCAGTAGGAAACTAATATACTAAGTGCTGGCAAAAATGTAGAGAATTAGGAAATTGTACCTGCTGTTTATGGTAGTGTACTTGGATTCCAATTGGAAAGCAGTTTGGCATTATCTGGGAAGTTTGAAGATGCACATTCACCATGTCCATTCAATTTTGAGCTTTCGTACATACCCTAGATAAACTCCTGCCTAGTGCATATATATAAGAATGTTCATTGCAATGTGGCTTAAATAGCCAGACGCTAAAAACAATCTAAATTAAATGTCTATCGAGATGAGAATAAATAAATTGTGGTATATTCAGAAAATGGAATACTGATCAGCATTGAAAATGAACAAACTATAGTTATATGATAATATGGATGAATCTCAAAAACATAATACATAAAGAAGCAAGATGCAAAAGGGTACACAAATCCCATTTCCATAAGGCTTGCAAACAGGCAAAACTAGGCTGTTCCTATTTAGAGATACATACAACAGTATTTAAAAATCAGGGTTTTTTTTTTAGAGGCAAGGAAGTGATTTTCATGAACTTCAAGATAGCGGGGGGCGGGGAGTGGGGGAAGAAGGGATTGTGTATGAGGATGGGAAAACAGGATTTACCAGGTGCTGGCAATGTTTGTTTTTCTTTTTTACATTGGTGTTTGCTTTAAAAAATTTTTTAAACTATATGCACACCTCTGTATAGAGGATATATCTCACAACAAAAAAGAGGGGGAGTGAAGACCTCTGAATGGTGCTATCTTATCACCATTCATAATAATGGCCTGAGAAAGTCCTAGAAATACAGATTTGGAGGCTCTGTCTGGCAACCCAAACAGCCTGCCCTGAGCTTGGGGCTGATGGCTCAGTGTGCCTCCACCTCATCCCCGCAGAGCCATCAGCCTTGTGACACCTGTGCCAGGCTCAGCAGCTGCGGCTGGGAGGAAGGAGCCATCAGGAGCCGTCACTAGCAGCAGACTAATAATAAGATTCATTTCTTTGAGACTCCCAGGACACAACCAGGGAGACTGGAGAATGCTAATGCTGCCTGCTAGGGCTCTGGGGGCTGCTTACTTATTTTTATTTTTTAAGGTCAATTGTTTCAGGTCGGTACACTTATTAGAGAGGGGATCAGTGGAAAAACAGTGTGTGCCTCTGTTCGAAGCCTAAAAGGAAAACCCAGACAAAAGGAAGACATTCACTCACTAATCATGTCTGAATCCTCTCTTCTGGAGCCTACCTGAAGTGGCCCAGGGCAGAATCAAGACCTGTAGTCATTCTGGTACCTAGAGGATGGAGAGCCTGAGTCCTAAGATTGAGACTGAAAATTTGGGGGTTTCCCTGGCTCTTTCTTTCTTCCAGCCCTTCCTAAAGTTTATTTTTCATCATCATCATCATCATCAATCATCATCATCATCATCATCATCATCACCATCATCCTCATCCTCATCATTTTATTAGTTTCCTATTGCTGAATAATAAAATACCATACTGAGTGGCTTAAAACAACATAAATTTATTATCACAAAGTTTCTGTAGGTCAGAAGTCTGGGCATGCATGGCATGGCTGGGCTCTCCACTCTGGGTCTGACTTGGTGAAATCCACATGTTGAACAGAGCTGTGGTTCTCTCTGGGGCTGGGTAGAATCTGCTGCTCAATCAGACTTGGTAGAATTCAGCTCCTTGCAAGTGTATGTCTGAGGTCCTCATTTCCTTTCTAGCTGTTATGCAGGGGTCACCCTCAGCTCACAGAAGCTGCCCGCATTCCTTATTCCATGGCCCCCTCCATCTTTAAAGTTAACAACAGAGAATTCCTTGTGTGTCCAATCCCCCATGCTTTAAATCTCTGACTTCTCTGTGTTGTGATGGAGAAAACTCTGCTTTTATAGGGCTCAGGTGGTTAGGGCAGACCTACCTGGATAAGTTCCCTATCTTAAAGCCAACTGATTTGGGACCTTAATTATATCTGCAATTCTTCATAGCCATATCTAGTTTAATGCTTGAATAACTGGGAAAATGTATGGGTAAACCAGGGGCCAGGAATCTTGGCAGATTATCTTAGAATTCTGTCTACCACAATCATCAATTGCTAACACTGTTATTCTGAACAAAGAATTCATAGAGCTGCAAAGAAATCAATACACCCAGAGAGGAGAATGTCAAGGAATGTTCTATGCAACAGGGAGAGTTCTTAATTATTTGAGTTAAAGTACACCCTGGAATTGGGAATAATGGCTTTCATCCATTCATTCATTCAACAAACATGTCAGGTATTCCATGACATTTGCAGCTTAAAAAGAGAGAAATCACAAAAGACCCCAAAATAGCTAAAGCAATCCTGAGAAAGAAGAACAAAACTGAACACATACACTCCCTGATTTCAAACTATACTACAAAGCTATAATAATCAAAACAGTATAGTACTGGGGTGCCTGGGTGACTCAGCTGGTTAAGTGTCCAACTCTTAATTTCGGCTCAGGTCATGATCTCAAGGTTGTGAGATCAAGCCCCACATGGGGTTCCACTCTGGGCATGGATCCTGCTTAAGATTCTCTCTCTCTCCCTCTCCCTCTGCCCCTCCCCACTTTCTCTCTCTAAAAAAACAAAACAAAGCAAAATAAAACAAAACAAAAAGAACAGGATAGTACTGGAATAAAAAGAGACATATAGAACACTGAAACAGAATCCAGAGCCCAGAAAAAAAAAACACATATACTCTGAGAAGATCAAGTTAAGGAACACCACATACTTATTCCTTCAATATTTATTGAAAATGCAGTATGTGGCAGGTACTACAAGTTCAAACTCTTGCCCTCCAGACATTTCCATTCTAGGGGAGAAGACAACAATAAATAATAAAATTAAGAAGATAACTTCAGATCATAAGTATTATGAAGAAAAAATAAAGCAGGATAAAGTAATAGAGATTAGGTGAGAACCATTTTAAGTTGGATGTCAGAGACGGCTTCTCTAAGCTAGTGGTACTGGAGCAAAAACCTCAGCTGCAGGAGCAAGCAAGCCATGCAAAGATGGCAGTGATCTCCCACACAGAGGTTGCAGGAAGAGGTCTGGTGTGGACTCCTGCCTGTCACATTTGAACAAGAGCAAGCAGGTGGTGGGAGTAAGGGGGACAGTGAGGGAAGATGGTGTCAGAGAAGTTGGCAGGCCCAAATTATAAAGGACTTTGAAGGCCATGGAAAGTAGTTTGGATTTTATTCCAAAGGCAATGAGAAGAGACTGGAAGTTTCTGAGCAAAGCAGACAGATGAAATTGTCTGATTTGCATTTTTAAAACATCACTCAGGCTGCAATACTAAATCACAGAGGACAAGAATAGGGTTATTGCTGTAATCCAAATGAGAAACAAAATTCCCTCAGACTAGGGGGCATGGCTGAGACAGTGGTCAGTTTGGGGAGGTAAAGGCAAAAGGTCTAGTTGATAGATTGTATGAGATTGTGAGGGAAACAGGAAAACAAATGAGAGGGGCGCCTGGGTGGCTCAGTCATTAAGCGTCTGCCTTCAGCTCAGGTCATGATCCCAGGGTCCTGGGATCGAGCCCCATGTCGGGCTCAGTGGGCTCCATGCTCAGCAGGAAGCCTGCTTCTCCCTCTCCCACTCCCCCTGCTTATGTTCCCTCTCTCACTGTCTCTCTCTCTCTCTCTCTGTCAAAATAAATAAATAAAATCTTTAAAAAAAAGAAAATAGAAAGTAGAGAGAGAAGAGCCCAGAGCAGGGGGACCAGGTAGGAATGCTGCAAATAGGGCAGGAGAGCAGAAATGAGGGGCTGGGTCAAGACTGGCAGCAAGATGTGAGGAGGATACTGAGGAGGAGGATTCCAAGTGGTAGAACAGATAGCACTGAAGGAGGGACTATATATGAGGCCAGAGAAGAAACCAAAGGTGACTTGGATTTTTTCATCCTGGATCACAGGGGAACAGTGGTGCCCACTAATAAAAGCAGGGAATTCAAGAAGAACAACATATAGGGGAAAATAATGAGAGAGTTTTGTATATCTGACCTTGCAGGTGGCAGCTCCCTTGTGTATAAAAAGGAAAAGTTATCATGGGATTTACTTAGCAACAGAACTTGCTACCTGCAACACTTTGGTCTAGCACCAGATCTACTTGAAGCTGCATGGGAAGCATGTAAGTTCAGTCCTGTCAGGGCCTAACCCTTGCCTTTACCTCCCCTAGCATATGCGTGGATCTATCTGTGGACCTCTTCTGAAGACCCAGGCCCAGTCCAATTCCTGTTCAACCATGACAGGGCAAAGAGTAAAGAATGACCTCAAACCCAACATCCTTTGGGACTTAGAACTAACATGTTCCCTGAGCCCAGCATACCCAGAACCACTCTGTGCTTCTGCATACCTTCTGCAGTCCATGTTGACTTAATTGTTATAAATCCAGAAGTGCTAAGAGTAAAGTCTAAGAACACACGTAGCTTTCCTACACCCAAGTCACAGTACTCTCCATTTGTCTTACCAGTCCAGACCAGCAGATCTGCCCACATTTCCACATACACTGCTTCATACCCTGGACTCTAGCCTATACCTCAAAATCTGACACTCACCTAGCTCCTGCCAACTCTCTTTAAGCAGGACTGGATCTTGTTGTCATTGTATTTATTCACTGGGAAGGCATTATATCCTCTAGACTTGCTAATATCAATGATTGCCCCACTTGACCTCCAATTCCCATTGCTTGCATTGTTGTTATTCTCCTTTCTCCTCAACCCCACGTTTTGAGTTAAGATCTGTATACTCTTTGAACTCTAGTCCACTTGCCCCTATTATTTCAGATCTTGCCAAGCCATAAGCATTTTAAGAATTCATATGAACAGGACCAAGGACACTGTGTGGTGGTTCAAAGCATGGATGCATCCAGCCTTCTTCATTAGTGGGACACACAGCTGGCCATGTGATCCTCTACTCTATGTTGGCTCTATGGCCTTATCTGACCTGCTTCCATTTCTGCCATTCCCTTGATCTCCTCAATGCCTCACATTCAGCCCATCTAAAGTTGAGCAAAGCATTACACCACTAAACCTCTTTCCCATCCTCTTGTCTCTATTACACGCTAGCCCTTCCAACACATTACGCAAACCCACATATAGACACACACACAGTTTTTGTTATTTTTTAATCCCTTTACCCATAGTAAACACTACTGATAACAAATAGGCCCTTATTAATCTGATTTCTCTCTTTAGAAGAGAAATTTAAATTAATTTTTATCTTTTTATCCTTGATATGTTGCTATTTTCCTGTGAGGTATCTAGATGTAGATTCATATTTGTATGCTGTTCAGTGTTGGAACACATTTTCAATGTGTAAGGCTCATGTCCCACCCCCATCACACACTCAAAAAACCTCCCCCACTATTAACATCCCTCACTGCAGCTATACATTTGTTACGATCAATGAAATTACACTGACACATCATTATCACCCAACATCCATAGTTTACATTAGGGTTCACTCTTGCTGTTGTACATTCTGTGGGTTTTGATAAAAGCATAGTGACACATACCCACCACTACAGTATCATACAGAATAGTTTCACTGCCCTAAAAATTCTCTGTACTCTGCCTATTCATCCCTCATTCCCCTTAGCCTCTGGCAATCCTCTTACTGTCTCCATAGGTCCTATATGCCTTTTATAGAATGTCATATAATTAGGATCATACAATATGTAGTCTTCTCAGATTGGCTTCTTTCATTTAGTAATATGCAGTTAAGTTTCCTCCGTGTCTTTTTGTGGCTTGATAGCTTACTTCTCTTCAGTGCTAAATAATATTCAATGTCTTGGATGTACCACAGTTTATCCATTCACCTACTAAAAGACATATTGGTTGCCTCTATTTTTGGCTATTATGAATAAAGTTGCCATAAATATCCATACACAGGTTTTTGTGTAGACATAATTTTCAATTCTTTTGGCTAAATACCAAGAAATGTTATTACTGAATGGTTTGGCAAAAGCATGTTTAGTTTGGTAAGAAACTTCTGAAACATCTTCCAAAGTGACTCTACCATTTCCCATTCCTACCAGCAGTGAATGAGAGTTCCTGTTGCTTCACATCCTTGTCAGCATTTGGTACTGTCAGTGTTTTGATTTTGGCCATTCTAATAGGTGTGTAGTGGTGTCTGAATTTGTAATTCTCTAATTATATATAATGTGGAACATCTTTCCATATGCTTATTTTCCATCTGTATATTTTCTTTGGTGAGGTGTCTATTAAAGTCTTTTGTCCACTTCTTTATCAAATTTTTCATGTTCTTATTGTTAAGTTTTAAGAGCTCTCTGTATACTGTGGGTAACAAGCCTCTATTAGATGTGTCTTTAAAAAATATTTTATCCCTGTCTGTGTCTTGTCTTCTCATTCACTTGACATTGTCTTTCATGCATAGAAGTTTTAATTATAATAAAATCCATCTTATCAATTATTTCTTTTGGGGATTATGCCTTAGGTATTATATATAAAAAGTCACTGCCATACTCAAGGTCATCTAGATTTCCTCCTATGTTATCTTTTAGGAGTTTTATAGTTTTGTGTTTCACATGGAGGTCTCTGATCTATTCTAAACTGACTTTTGTGAAGGTGAAAGGTCTGTGTCTAGATTCATTTTCCACATGCTGGTGTCCAGTTGTTCCAGCACCACTGGTTCCATTGTATTGCCTTTGTTCCCTTGCCAAAGATCATTTGATTATATTTACTTGGGTCTATTTCTTGGCTCCCTATTCTACTGATCTATTATCTATGCTTTCACCAATACCACACTGTCTTGATTAATGTAGCTTTACAGTGAGTCTTAAAGTTGGGTAGCATCAGTCTTCCACCTTTGTTCTTCTCCTTCAAGAATGTGTTGACTGTCTTTTGCTTCTCCATATAAACTATAGAGAGATCCACAAAACAACTTGCTATCATTTTTATTGGGATTTCATTAAATCTATAGATCAAGTTGGGAAGAACTGACATTTTGACAATATTGAGCCTTTTACTCATGAACTTGGAATATATCTCCATTTATTTAGTTCTTCTTTGATATCTTTCATCAGAGTTTTACAGTTTTCCCCATATAGGTCCTGTATATATTTTGTTAGATTTATACCTAAGTATTTCATTTCGGGGAGTGCTAGTGTAAATAGTAATGTGTTTTTCATTTCAAATTCCACTTATTCATTGTTGGATTTACTTTTCTGCTTGCTGAAATACATTCTTTAACATATCTTTTTGTGAGGGCATGATTGGAAAACTCTATTGTCTGAAAACTCTTTTGTGTTTTTTCTAGCACTTGAATAATATTTGAATTGGAGCTAAAACTCCTGAGTTGACAGTGATTTTTTTTTTCTTTAGCACTTTGAAATATTACCCCCATTGTCTTTTAGCTTCCATTGTGTAGTAGATACAATATGTGGTGTCCCAGCAACACCCCCTCTACCTGAGCTAATGCTTATTCCTCAGCTGCTGTGAGGACTGGTTGCTAAGAGGTCACAGCTACACCCTTCTCAGGAGATTTGCCCTTGGCTGGTAAGAGCTGGCTCACCCTGAAATGACAAGGAGGCTATGTTACCCCCACACCTCACTCCCTCCTCCATCCCCTATTCCCTGTTGCCTCATCCAAAGACTGACTGCTACAGGAGCAAATAAGTGTAGCTCTGTTGCCTCAAGGTGGGAAATTCTGGGTGCCATTCATCGATCCCCAAGGATTGGACTAAGACTAGACTTCAGCTCTCATCTAATGACTAGACTCTAGACTGTTCCCTTGCCCTAACTTACTGCCCTCACTCCCTTACAGGTTTTGTCCCTTCAATAAATAAGTTGCATAAGAATTCCATCTCAGGTTCTTCTAGGGAACTCTACCTAAAACATATTTTTACTGGTAATAATAATTAGAATAAGGTCTAAACATTATTGAGCACTTAATGTAGACTGGACACTGATGGATAAGTTCTTTATCTGTATTATTTCACGTAATTCTCACAATGACCCCATGGAATAAGAACACTATTATTTCCACTTGTATTAGTTTTCTGTGGCTGCTGTAACACATCACCACAAACTGGATGACTTATAGCAACAGAAATTTATTCTCTCACAACTCTGGAGGCCAGAGGTCCTAATGAGGGTATTGGCAAGCCACCGTCCCTCTGGAAGCTCTAGGGGAGAAACTGCTCTTTGCCTCTTACAGCTTCTGGTGGCTGTCAGCATTTCTTGACTTGTGGCCACCTCATTCCAATCCTCCCTCCTTAGTCACACTGCCCCTCCTCTTCTGTGTGTCAGTCTGATAAAAATATGCATGACTGCATTTAGGCCAACCTGGATAATACAGGGCAAGCATCTTCTCTCAAGATCTTTAATTTAATCACATCTTTTGCCTAATAAGATAAAACTCACTCTTTTGCCATATTAGGTAATGTTCATAGGTTCTGAGAATCAGGAATCGGACATACATTTTTTAGAGGCTACCATTCAGCCTACTCTACCAGTTTATAGATGAGGAAAGAGAGGGCAAAGGCAAAAGTAAAAGGTATGATAAATAAATCACAAAATAAGATAAAAGAAATACATCAGTAAAAACAGTACAATTAAATGGCCAGAGCATCTCAGAATGGAATAAAAAAACAAAATTTAGCTAAATGTGGTTTACAGAAGACACACGAAAATTATGAGACTCAAAAAGTTTGAAGGGAAAGAGACTGAAAAGGACATTCCAGCAAACACTATTTCAGAGAAACCTGGAGCAGGCAAAATCAACCTTAAGGCAAAAGGCATTAGTAGGAATTAACTGGAAGTATTAATCATGATAGGTTAGGTTAGGCTGCAGTAACAAACAACCCAAAAAATTGAAGCAACTTACTAAAAAAAAAAAAGGCTCATTTCTCACTCAGCAACACATCCACACAGATTGAGGGCAACTCTGCTTTATAATACATTCACCCCCTTGGATTCTGGCCAATGGATTAGTCTCTGTCTAAAACTGCTGGTGTCATAGCCAGAAAGAAAGAAAAATGCATTATGAACAATGTGTTGGCTCTTAAATCTGTTTGCAAGTAATGATTCTCACTTCCACTTGACTTCCCTGCCCAAACCAAGTCACACAACCAAATCTTGTCAAGGGGAAGAGAAGTAAAATCTTACCTTAGTTGGGGGGTTAAATATTTTAACAATAGTACAGTCTATCATAATGGACCACTGCAGAATGATCAAGAAAACAATTTACCAGGAAGTTACAAAAACGCTGTTATTTTATGCAAATAATTATTTAACCTCAAAATATTTTTAAACTGAAAAAATCACATTTAGAAAATGAAAATTTTATAATCATACTTGGAGATTTAAGATATTTCTATCCAAAATGGATAAAGCAAGTACATGGAATTACTAAAGATATTGAAGAATCAAGGAACAAAGTAAGGAAGTTTGATCAAACAGACATGCATATAGAATCCTGCACCAACAGAGAATGGGATACCTGGGTGGCTCAGTTTGTTGAGCATCTGCCTTTGTCTCAGGTCATGATCCCAGGGTCCTGGGATCAAGTCCTGCATCAAGCTCCTTGCTCAGCCTGCTGCTCCACCTGCTTATGCTCTTTCCATCTCTCAAATAAAAAAATAAAATCTTTAAAAATATATAATTAATTAATTAATTAATTTTAAAAAGAATGCTGCACCAACAGAGACTATCTATGGAGCATGCATAAAAATTGAACTTGAACCAAAAAGTAAAAATTAGCTTGACCCAGCATAGAGAATAGCTCAGAAATTTTAAAAGTATTGACATCATATAGAACAAATTTTCTAACCAAGATAGTTTAAGAAATACATATGTTAGAAATTCCAGTGCATTCTTAAATAACCCCTTGGATATAATAAATCATTAGCTAATATTTACAATTGAGCAAATATATATATATAGATATACTTTATATAATACATATATATAATGTATTAAAACTTATAGGATGCAGCTAAAGTTGTATTTAGAGGTAAATGTATAGCCTTAAAAATGCATTTACTAGGAAATAAAGATTGAAAAATACCTAAATAACAAGAAGGTACAAAATAACAACAAGGTAATATGCAGAATTTTTTTTTAAAGATTTTATTTATTTATTTGAGAGAGAGAGAATGAGAGAGAGACAGCACATGACGGGGGGAGGGTCAGAGGGAGAAGCAGGATCCCTGCTGAGCAGGGAGCCCAATGCGGGACTCGATCCAGGGACTCCAGGATCATGACCTGAGCCGAAGGCAGTCGCTTAACCAACTGAGCCACCCAGGCACCCTAATATGCAGAATTTTAAAAATAATGATAATAAACACTAAGAACAAAATAAATAGAAACCAAAGATTAGAACCAATAAGAAAGTTTGAAAAGTTTGTTACAGAGGTAATCAATTTCTAAAAATCAGTTGTGCTCCTACATACAAAGATATCTTAAAATAGTATTTAAAAATTTTTAAATAGACCAAATAATAGAAAAATAATAATGTCAAGGAATAATAATAACAAAAGCCATATATTATATGTCTGAAGAAAATAATAAAATTTTATTGATAGATGCTAAAGAAAACATAAATGAAAAGTCATGTTTATAAGTGGGAAGATAATATTATAAAACTGTCTATTCTCCTCAAATTAATCTAAGTATTTTGTGTCATTTCAATAAATTCAGACAAGAATCTTCAAGAACCCTGACAAGCCACTTCTAAAATATGTACATAAAACAAATGATGAAAAATTGACCAAAAATTTTTAAGAACATAAGGGCATAATCATTATATCAAATACCAAGACATTATAAAGCTATCATTAAAATAGTGTGGAATTGCTGCAGAAATAGAGAAAACAAAATAGAGGGTCCAGAGATAGAACCTTTAATATAATGAACCTTGGTACCTGACATGACATAGTTCTCTAAGGGAAGAATGAGATGATAAATAAATGGTGCTCACACAATTCAGCACTCATGTGGGGCAAAAAAAAATTATATTCCTCACTCCATACCAAAAATATGTTCCACATAGATCTAAAAACTAAATGCAGAACAAATCCTTAAAAACCTTTGGAAGAGGGCGCCTGGGTGGTTCAGTTGGTTAAGCATCTGCCTTCGGCTAACGTCATTATCCCAGGGTCCTGGAATGAGTCCCATATCAGGCTCCCTATTCCACAGGGAGTCTGCTTCTCCCTCTGCCCCTCCCCCCACTCATTCTCTCAATCTCTCTCTCTCTCTCTCTCTCTCACTTTCTCTCTCAAATAAATAAATAAAATCTTAAAAAAAAAAAAAACTTTGGAAGAAAATGAAAGAATATCTTTACGACCTCGGGGTAAGCAAGGATATCTTAAAGCACTAAAAGCACCACTCGTAAAGAAGGCTTATAAATTTCCCATTAAAACTGAAAACCTGTAACACGAAAAGTTACCATATGCAAGTTGAAAAGACAAACCACAAATAAGAAAAAGACATACGTGAGACATATAACTGACAAAAGATTTATATCCAAAACAAATAAATACAACTAAATAAACAAAAGGCAAACAACCTTATGGAAAAATCGGCAACTGGAATAAATAAGCAATTCATTTTTGAAATGGGGGGCTGAAATGGCCAAAATATGAAAATATGGACAACCTTATATTTACAAACTTACACTCATAGAAATATAAACTATATTTCATATCCATGTATTTGGCAAAGATTAAAAAGTCTAATATCAAATGGTAGTTGAGAACGTGGAGCAATTGGAACTTGCAGCAAGAAAAATTAGTACAACCACTTTAGAAAATAATTTGGCTAAATCCAGTTATGTTGAAGATGTGCCTAGTCTTAAGGTCTCACAACTGCAATTCTAACTGTGTTCCCTAGGGAAACCCTATGTGTCTGCATTGGAAGCCATGCATGAGAATATTCATTGTAACATTTTTCATAATTGGAAAAATATAAGAAAACAATTGAGAGACCATCAGTAGAAGAAAGGATACATTATATAATATATATATTATAATCATGCAACAAAGTCCTCTACAGCAGCGCAAATGAAAAAAAATTAAACCTACAGTTAGTAACACAGACAAATCTAAAATATGTAACAGTGACTGAAAAGGATATTAGTTCTTTTACAGAATAAAACCAATTATATAAAATTTAATACCAAGGAAAAACAATCGTTTATGATGTTAACACACGTACTAAATATGGTAAAATTATATCGTAAAAACAACAAATGAGGGGCACCTGGCTGGCTCAGTTGGTGGAGCATGCAACTCTTAATCTCGGGGTCATGGATTTTGAGCCCATGTTGGGTGTAGAGATTATTTTTTAAAATAAACAAATAACATATAATGTATTATTTGTTTCAGAGGTACAGGTCTGTGATGAACCATGAGAGACTATGGACTCTGAGAAACAAACTGAGGGTTCTAGAGGGGAAGGGGCGGGGGGATGTGTTAGCCTGGTGATGGGTATTAAAGAGGACACATATTGAATGGAGCACTGGGTGTTATACACAAACAATGAATCATGGAACACTACATCAAAAACCAATGATGTAATGCATGGTGATTAACATAACAATAAAATTTTTAAAAAGCAAAAACAAAACAA
The DNA here is from genome assembly GCF_004348235.1 of Phoca vitulina. Lineage (NCBI taxonomy): Eukaryota > Metazoa > Chordata > Mammalia > Carnivora > Phocidae > Phoca > Phoca vitulina. The sequence continues at coordinate 9,019,365 of NW_022589737.1, forward strand.
AAAAAAACCCTAAATAAATAAATAAATACAACAAATCTAGAGCATCGGTACCTCTGAGGAAGGGAAAAAAATGGAACTGGGGAGAAGTATAACAGATCTCAACTAAATACAGCAAGAGAGAAAATGTTAAGATTTGGTAAGTCTAGTTGGTAAATACATGAATGTTCTCTATCATTCTCTTTATTTGACTGTATATCTGAAACATTTCATCATTTTTTTAAATTTTCTTTGAAAAATAAAAAGGTAGAAATGAATAATGGGGACTTCCTCCCCAGCTTGCTCCTACATGGAAAAAGGTAAAATTCCCATCCTCAGCCAGCTGCACAGTTGACATGTGAGGAGAAAGGAAATAAGGTCATGCCAACCCCATTAAAACAGAGTACATGTGCACAGCAAAGGAAACAGTCAACAAAACAAAGAGGCAACCCACAGAATGAGAGAAGATATTTGTAAATGACACTACAGATAAAGGGCTGGTATCCAAGATCTATAAAGAACTTCTCAAACTCAACACCCAAAAAACAAATAATCAAGTCAAAAAAATTGGCAGAAAACATGAACAGACACTTCTCTGAAGAAGACATACAAATGGCTAACAGACACATGAAAAAACTCTCATCATCATTAGCCATCAGGGAAATTCAAATCAAAACCACATTGAGATACCACCTTACACCAGTTAGAATGGCAAAAATGGACAGGGAAAGAAACAACAAATGTTGGAGAGGTTGTGGAGAAAGGGGAACCCTCTTACACTGTTGGTGGGAATGCAAGTTGGTACAGCCACTTTGGAAAACAGTGTGGAGGTTCCTCAAAAAATTAAAAATAGAGCTACCCTATGACCCAGCAATTGCACTCCTGGGTATTTACACCAAAGACACAGATGTAGTGAAAAGAAGGGCCATATGCACCCCAATGTTCATAGCAGCAATGTCTGCAATAGCCAAACTGTGGAAAGAGCCGAGATGCCCTTCAACAGATGAATGGATAAAGAAGATGTGGTCCATATATACGATGGAATATTACTCAGCCATTAGAAAGGATGAATACCTAACTTTTACATCAACATGGATGGGACTGAAGGAGATTATGCTAAGTGAAATAAGTCAAGCAGAGAAAGTCAATCATCATATGGTTTCACTTATTTATGGAACATAAGGAATAGCATGGAGGACATTAGGAGAAGGAAGGGAAAAATGAAGAGGGGGAAATTGGAGAGAGAGATGAACCATGAGAGACTATGGACTCTGAGAAACAAACAGGGTTTTAGAGGGGAGGGGGGTTGGGGGATAGTTTAGCCCGCTGATGGGTACTAAGGAGGGCACGTACTGCATGGAGCACTGGGTGTTATACAAAAACAATGGATCGTGGATCACCACATCAAAAACTAAAGATGTATTGTATGGTGACTAACATAACATAATAAAATTTTAAAAATAAAAAAAATAAAACAGACTACAGATGGACCTCATAGAAACTGGAATCCACTCTCTTCCCTCCCTCCCTCCAACTGCTCTTTTCTGTATCTATTTCCTGCTTCTGTCTCTTCACCATGGGTCATCTACTCCTTATATCTTCCCGGTCCCTCCAAGCACCCCGGTCCCAAGACTTCATGACTTTTCAGCTCAGATACCTACACTGACCCCTTCTCTGTGTCTCTGAGCTCAAATTCCTGAGAGAATCTGACTGACCACTGCTGAGGTCAGCTGGCCTTGGACCAAGAGTCTACTTCTAATTTAACAAGCTTCAGCTGACAGAAGAGGAGACTATGATCAACACGAATCCCTTTTAGGGGTGGTGGGCAAGACAGGATCTCAAAAAAGGTTTGACTAAAGTACACAAACTTCCCCAGCCGGTCTATCAACCCAGTTTAAGTCAGGAGGAAAGTACATGGAATTAGAACAGGAGCCTGCTCAGAAATCAAGAATGTACATGAGGCTGAAGCACTCTTATGTGGGTCTTTCCCACATTACTTGTTGAATGGCCATCTGAAAAGTTGAAAAAAGAGAATTCCTCACATCAGATTTTTTGCATGGACAACAGACTCAATGAACAGATGAGAGGTAGGCAGAAAAATAGCATGGCATAGAGAATGGGGGGAGAGAAAGTTCTCCATTTGTGAGCAGACCCCTTCCGTGCAGTGAATAAGAAGTCAAACATAACACTAAAGCAGACCTTTGGGATAGCCAGGCCCCAGACTGAACTCAGTAACCCCACCCATTGGGGTCCTTTCCTAGAACTCTGATCTCAATAAATGGCACCACTATTTATCTAATTGCTTTAACCAGAAGCCCAAGCAACCCTTCCTCATTCCCTCTCATCTAACCCATCTCGGCATCCTGTTGTTTCTACCCCCTGGTGTTTCTCAGTGTTTGCCCACTCTTCCCATTTATTGTTGCCACCTTCCACCTCTTTCATTTCACCTGGTCTTCTGCAAGAGTTGCCCACAATGCTGGTGAATGCATCTCCAAACACCAGCAATGTGATTTTTCATTCAATCATCATCTCTAACATTTCCACCATGTGTCAGCCCCTGTGTAAGCACTGTGTATGCACTGGTTAGAAAAGTCATGGTGATCCTCGCATTTTTAGTGATGACAGCCATTAAAACATAAACATGAAAATCATTATAAGTTGGGTAAGGGCTCTGAAGGGAAAGAGCTGTGTTCTTTCAGATTTTTTAACTAGGGAAACCTAATGTAAATTGAGGCAATTGGCCAGGCCTTCTTGGAGGAAGAATGACTTTTGACCAAAAACTGATAGAGTCATTTAAAACCTTTAATTAATCCCCCCTCTTTTTAGGATAAAGGTAATCCATGGCAAAGCCAGACACAGTTCAGCTTCTGCTTTCCTTCCTGCCTGACTTCACCTCCTCTTTCTCTCTAGCTCTCCCCTCCCAGCCACGAGGACACCTCTCCAATCCCTGAAAATGTCGTTTTCTCCCACATGTCAGCACCTGCGTCAAGGAAAGAGCTTCTTGTTGTCCTCTTTCCCTCAGCCCCCATCATCTAGCCAATCATCTGTTAAGTATCAGTTAAACATCCCTTGCTCTGAGAAGCCACATCCTAAAACCCCTGACAGGAGGGTCTGCCTAAGTCTGTGTGTTATATAAATTGTTCCTTCCTTACACCAAATGCCCTTGCAACTGTCTCGTCAACATCTATTAGAACTCTACACTCCATATGTGCAGGGGCATTTCTGTCTTCTTTCTCACTATATCCCCAGGGTGTCAATTATTAAACATGCTTAATATATAACTGCTGAATAAACAGATGAATGAATCAATATGACTATCTTGGCTATGTTGAAACTCAGAACCTTAGCATTGAAAAGGACCCCAGAAGTCACCTATTCTTCCTCCCACCAAATGCCCACATCACATACTTCACAACCTCTTCCAAACTTTGCACCTGTCTCCCCAGGCGGCAGGGAGCTCCTCATGGACAAGGACCGCAGTTTATTCATCTTGGTATCTCCTTCCTCTATAGAACCACTAACTAGAGAGTTCCAAAATCATTATCTTCATCCACAACCTAGAAACTACATGGCACAGAGCCAGCGAGTGACTTGCCTAAAGAGACTCCAACAGATCCAACTGCAAATGTACTCATCCTGGCTCCTTCTGCTTAATTTCCTCATCTGCATAGTTTCATTGAGGGTCATTCTCAACTCATCGCCAACCTGCCCTGCATGTCCTTCCATAGTACCCAAGATTCACACTTTACAACATCCCATTTTCTTCCAAGAATCCCCTCTCTGGGTGTCACACTGTGCCTCTGTCACTGGCCAAATGCCTAGCAAAGCCCTAGGCTTCTCCTCGGCACTGTGATCTCTATTATAGGGAATTAGCAAGGAGCCAAAGACCATCTCTCTCTCTCTCTCTCTCTCTCACACACACACACACACACACACACACACTGTGAGCTCCAGAAATGGAGTTTATTTCATTTCCCCATCTTTAGGGCAGCCTCCAGCTTTAAGTCCTCCACCATTGGCAGCAGCCTTTGCCTTTGGGAGAGAGACAAGCAACTTTAGAGTGATATGGAAATCACCCCCCAAACATTTGCAAGCCTTTCAGGACTTGGAGCTGGTCCCAAAACAAATTCAATCAGCTCTTTTTCCCCCCACACTTGCTGCCTCCAGCTGAGCCCCATCTCATACAGTGGAGCCCAGTGAATGAGGTGCACCTGATAAGTCCCAAGAGGTCCCAGCCCCACAGAAAAGCGCACGAGAAAGGAGGAGTGGGGGAGGGAAGGGAACAGAGCCAGGCCTGGGCCAGCTGCCATACCCAGCCTGCTTTTGACAGAGGCCTCTGCCTGCACTGAGAAGGACCCTCAGCTAAACCACAAACTTACACAGCAAGGAAGTGATCCTGCTGGACTGTTGGGCCCAGTTCCTGAGCTTTGGAGACTGAAAATGTTCAGTCTCTCAGTGTTTGACTCAGAAAGTTCTAAATCCCCCTGGCTTGTCAGATTAACAAATGATATTTGCAAGTGGGTGTTTGTGATACTGGTATTTCTCTCCATCTCTGATCCGTAGAAACCTAATTGTATAGGATTCGCTGGATTCAATCCTCTGATGAGACAATGAAATATCAAAGTATCCATAAAGAGAGAAAGCCTTGAGCACACAGTGTTATGTATGTGCTCTGAAAATGTTAGTGCGTAGGTCACCCCACCAATAGGAGAATTGGGGGAATTTATTAGTAAAGGGGGAATCAGAAAGACAAGACACTGACCAAATGAATGGAGGGATAAGTGTTGAACAGTAATTCCATAGGACAAAAGTCAAGGTGATTGCCTTAATCTTTCTTGATATTTCCTCCCACCATCATACGTTACAAATTCTGACAATCACTGCTACGTACCAACCCAGGATTTCCCTAGCAAAGCCACCACCAAATCCTATTATATCAAAATAAGTATCAAAATATTCAGAGGTTTTGGATACACTTACGTGATGTCTCTCTCCTCACCATGTCACCAGCTAACGGTCAAAGAAAAGTAAATCCAAGAGGACTAGGAAACTAAAGCATTAAGACACCTCCCACCATGCCGGGGAGGAAATTGTCTCTCCTACCCTTGAAGCAACAAGATGCTGTGTTGTGTTGCTGTGGCTTTGGGTTCCATTATCCCTGTGTTTAGAGAAATACAAGATGAACCTGGGAACCAGGCAGTTTTGAGTTTTACTGCAGGCCCCACAATGCTGTAACCTTGGATAAAACACTTAACTTCTTAGAGCCTTGATTCCCTGGAGTAGAAAGAAGGGTATGGATGGGATTAATATCAATTTCTTTGGCTTATTTTGAGGCCAATAACTGTTATCAATGGTATTTGTGATTTGTGAGAGCTGCCATGCTCATCACAAAGTCACTGTGATCACAAAATACTGCCCTAGTCAGGCAAGGCAGTGCATCACTAGGACCTGCAAAATTACAAGAATGTGAAAGCCATGTTTGTTGATCCTTACTGGTAAATGATACAAAATCCTCATGAATTATACAAGATGCCTCGTGTGTAAACAGAGATATCATTTAAAGCAACAAAGTCATTTCTGAATTGTGAACTATGGATTCCTGCATAGCTGCAACTTGAAATTTCCTAAACAAATCCATTGTCTCCCAAAAGGAAGACTGAAAACACATCCCTACGTCCTCTTGAGGACAATCATAACTGAGAATGCATATGGTAGCTTCTACAACACTGGTCAGCTACCTTTTCCTCAAGGTTTGGTGCTCACTCTCAGGGGCTGCCCATTCTAGTGGTGGGGACATTTCCCAAATCCAGGGCCCTTGCAGACTGCGAGAATTAAACTCATTTCCTGCCTGCAGTCTGTTTCACTCCTTCTGGCCCTTCTCCCACACTAACCCAAGGATGCAGCTGTATTTGCACTAACATTTCTGCAGGGGGAAGGAACATTGCTGCAAGGCAATGAGAGCATGATAATTAAAACAAACAATAAAATGAAAAATTTATCAGCATTTTCAAAATACAAGTTTCAACCAACAGCACTGTGTATGGAGGTGGGACAATTCCATTTTGACAAGCATCCTAAATCCTTGGAAGCAGGGAAACCACCTGTGTCCTTCTAGGGGAGAGTCAGGCTGGGACCTCCAGGAATTTGGCCAAAAGAGGGCACTTTCTCAGGGCATGTTTCTTTCCTCCTGCTGGGAGTGTGCTGCTTTTGCAATGTGATTGCTAGGCCTCTGAAATATCAAGCTTCTAAGAGACAAGCTGGAAGGAGAGTGAACATGCATGGGGCTGAAGTAAGACAATCATCCCTCCTTTAGGGAATGAGACAAATCCAAGCCATCTGGCTCCCAAGAAGAAGATACGGCCAGGCCAGAGAAGACAAGTCTGGGACAAAAGCTAAAGAATTCAATAGGCTCCAAAGGGTAAAAGCCAGCCTTCAAATCTGGCCAGCAACGCTTCAGAAGAGCCAATCAGAGCAGAGAGTAGAATGAGCTGGCAGTATGAAATTTTAAATACCACAAGTACAAGAAAGTTAAAAAATTACCTACACTGCCTTCCCTGTCTTCCAGAAAGCCATTGTTTGTGTCAGTGTGTATTCCATATTCCTTATTATAATTATATAATTGTCCCAAGTTCAAGTTCATAACATACAATCTATTTTGTGATGCGCTCTCTCCACCTGAAATACCAGGTTGCTTCTATCTCAGTCCACAGTTGTTTAGGACACAGGAAATCCAGTAAAACTAGAATCAAAGGGAATTTATTCCATGAATCAGGAATCTCTCCTGGAACCCAGGAAAGGACAGCTGGGACAGGAGGGGCCAGGGCCAGCTCCCTACCTCTCCTAGGCACCTGGTACCCTGTCTCTGCTCTTTCTGCGCCATGCGCCCTCCTCTGTCTGCAGCCCAGTCCCCTGCTTCTGGGCACAGCAGCAACCAATGGCTGCCCTACTGGACCGCTCTCATCCATAATGCATAACACCAACTGACTAAACTCCCAATCCAAATGCCCAGGGTAGGTGATCTGGCTGACTTTATGTCATCTGGACACCCTGAAAGAAGTCAGCCATGGCTGGTGGGAATGAGAAATGCAGGGGATTAATGTGCCAGTCCATTAAAGAAATGGACTTACTTACAAATGTTATTTACTGTTTCTTCAAAGGATATGCCAGGAAAACAGCCTGTATTAGTCAGGATAGACTAACTGCTGTTTACAAAAATCCCAAAGGCTGATTTCTTGCTCATTTCCCAGTCCACTATAGACCAGTGGGGGGGGGGTGGGGGAGTTGACAGTGAAGGTCCAGGAGAACACTGCTGCTATGGTCATTCAAAGACCACAGACCCTTCCATCTATAGCCTCCCTACTTTTCAGGGTCCTAGAGTCCTGAACTGGACCTTCTGAGCCCAGCTGGCAGCCAATGAGGGGAAAGGGTTAGGGAAGAACCGGAAGTGGTGTAAATTACCTTCACCGACAGGCTCCTGGCCACAGCTAACCACAAGGCAGGTGAGAACATGTAGCCTAGCCATGGACCACTAAGAAGACTAAAAGGCTTTGCTAAACACTACCCAGTGCTTGCCGTAGCCCACCTTTTTGTTCCACTCCTCTTACCATGCCTAGACCACATAGAGCCCCCTCCCAGGTAGACCAGCAAACTCCCTGCCTCACAGCCCTCTCCATCTGGTCTGGCTATGGCTCCTGTGAGCGGCGACCTATGAAGTAAAGGTAAGTTGTTTGCCATCCAGAACCCAACTTAAAATAGTGGGATAGGGACAAGGTAACTACGATAACCACAATAAACACATTAAACAGTCCCATTTGAGAGAAAAAAAGTGGAATGGGAGACTGCTGAAGCAGATCTGATATACACCTGGGCAGACATCTTCCCCATGACACTGCCCATCAGGAAGTTGTTTCCCATCTACCATCCTCCTGGGCCACATGTTAACTAGATGTTAGGGATTATACCTCCTCAGATTCTGGGAGACATGCTCTGCTGGCTCCTGCCAAATGAGAGATTTGAGACTCGTGGGTTTTTGCTTGCTCACTCCCTTGCTGTTTGTAATACAAATACCTCAAAACCTTAATAGCTTCTGATCCATTTGCTTCCAGTCAGTTTCATTTATTAAAATACACAAACACATACATTCAAGGTTCTTTCCTAGACATAAATCTAAAATGTATGTGATTTCTTTGTTTCTTCCGTCACTCTCGTGCCTTTTTCTCAGCAGCTATCATGAGGCTTTATGGTGAACAGGACAACTGAAAAGTTTTGATGGATCACTCTCTCACACCAACTCCCTCAATCATACTTCCTAGGGTTTAAAAAGCCATCAGCTTTTCCAAACCCTTTGTGGCAGATTGTGTTTTCCATGGCCATAGTAGTTTTGGCTGTATCACATGTTCTCCCAGAACCTTGACCCACAGCCATCATCAGGTAGAGCCTGCTTCCCTTCCCTTCAAGTACAGGCAGGCCTTAGTGACTTGGTAAAAATGAGTGGCATGAGGCAGAAGGGACACTGCATGACCTCTGAAGCTATGAAACAAAGGTGATACAACTTCCCCCTGGAAACCCAGTCACCATCTTGTAAGGAAGTTCAGACTCGCCCATGTGGGAGACCAAATGGAGTAGGCCTATGTGGAGCAGCAATGAGGTCCCCAGTCAACAGCCAGAATCAGCCACCAGGCATGAGCAGGTGAGCCTCCTGATGATTCCAGGCCCCAGCCTTCACTCATATCATGTCTTCCAGCTGAGTCCCAAACATCACAGTGTAGAGACAAGATGTCCCTGCTCTGTCCTGCCTGAATTCCTCATGCACAAAATCTTTGAGTATAATAAATCTTTGAGCTCAATGTCAGCTTAGGCTTACAGCACTAAGTTTTCGAGTACAGATGGTCCTCTACTTAAAGTGATTCAACTTACGATTTTTTGACAATACACGCTATGGTGTGAAGGTGATACGCATTCAGTAGAAGCTGTACTTTGAGTTTTGCACGTTGATCTTTCCTGGGCTAGCAGCTTGCGGAATGATCCTCTCTCATGATGCTGGGCAGGGACAGCCAAAGCTCCCAGTCAGCCACACGGTTGCAAGGGTCAACAACCAGTACCCTTGAAACCATTCTTCACCCATCCTGTTGTTCACTTTCAGCACGGAATTCTACACATTACATGAAACATTCAACACTTTATTATAAAACAGGCTTCGTGTGAGATGATTGTGCCCTGCTGTGGGCTAATGTAAGTGTTCCGAGCACGTGCAAGGGAGGCTGGGCTCAGGTCTGAGGTTCGGTATGTTAGGCATCTTAAATGCATTTTTGATTTAATGATATTCTCAATTTATGATGGGTTTGTCTGGGTGTAACCCCATCATAAGTTGAGGAAGATCTATAACTTCTTACATGGCAGTAATAGCTGGAGCATGTTGGATGCCCAAATGTCCATATTTTATCCATCCCCTTTCATTTTTCTTGCGAGTCAGCTAATTCTTTCCTAACTTCCTTTTGTTTGTGATACCTTGCCAAAGAAGGCATTCCAGTAGAAGCCCACCATACATAAACATGCACACACTGCTGCTATTCTATTTTCCAAACACTGCTCCTAGAGCTAAATCTCAGGAGTGCATGGTCTCCCTTCCACGTTATCCCTGTGAGGTTCTCTCAAATGCTTTGCCACAGCAACACAAGCTCTCCAGGCTTCCGGCCTCCACATGTGTCTCTTCACCACTTGCCACCTGACTATGCAGTCCATGTCTCATATTTTAGACTATTTGTGATGGAAGTGCCCACTTCTGGGACCAGTTTCTATATGATTCAGGGTAAACTAACTGCTGTAACAAAGAATTCCAGAATTCAACAGCTTAACACTTTAAAGTCTTATTTGTTACTCATATCACGTCTGATGTATATTGAGGTAGGGGAGCGTGTCAGACTCGGGCTCCTTCTGTCTGGTTGACTCTGCACCCTGCAGCATGGAGAACCGGTGGTTGGTCTCATGATGAGGACAGCAAGTAGCAAAGCTCACTTCCATCCACATTCTGACTGGCACAACTCAGTCCTATGGTCCCACATAACTATGGGGAAAGCTTGCATGGTTCAGCTGTACCCCAGGAAGAAGGAACAGGTTTGATGGGCACCTGGCCAGTCTCTTTCACTGTGCCCACAGTCAGAAAGTGCAGGTACAACAGTACCACACTACATTTGTGCAGTGCTCTGACAGACCCTTCTCCCCAGAATCTCTGCTCTGTGGGGACTAAGCCTTCCCAACAGCTTCTTCTTATAGACTCGCTCAAGGTTTATCTAGGTACCACCAGGGTGATAGCAGGAAAATGGCCTCAAAGATGTCCATGTCCTAATCCCCCAATTCTATGCATATGTTACCTCACATTGCAGATGGGAAGAGTATCCTGGTGGGCCCAATCTAATGGCACAAGTCCTTGAAAGCAGAGAAACCTCCCCCAGCTGTGGTCGGAGAAGGAGACATGTCAATGGAAGAAGGGTCAGAGAGATGAATGGCATTGGCTTTGAAATCAGAGGAAGGGTCCATGAGCCGAGGAAGCTGGAAAAGGCAAACACAGGCAGACAGGATATCCAGAAAGGAACGCGGCCCTGCTGACACCTCGATTTTAACTCAGTGCGACCCATGCTGGATTTCTGACCTACAAAACTGTCAGAAAACAAATTTGTCTTAAACCACTAAGTTCATGAGGCTTTGTTATGGCAGCAATGGAAAAATAATACAGCCAGTAACTGCTCTCAGCTCTAAATTCTGAGTCTAATATCTCAGTAGTGTATAGCACCCAGTGCTCCATAGAAATAGACTCCATGGTCTTCAAACTTGAATCTGGAAACTCTGCCAGAGCCCTGAGCTGCCGTGCCCACACCCCACTCTCTTTAACCCTCTGGGACTTATGCAACCTGCCCTGAAGTCAGCAAGCACTGGGTCTGAGTACTGCTCTGTGCCACACACTGACAGTCATGACCCTGCCCTGCTGGAGCTCACCTCTGCTGGGGCGGAGACACAGGCTGGCCAGGCACTGCTGATGTTCTGTCCAAAGGCACGTCCTTGAGCAGCACCCTCTGGAGAAGAGCAAGCCCAGCCTTCACACAGACATCGGTGTGTCCTACAAGTGACCATTGGAGATGGAGCCCTGCACAGCTCTGCAAAAAAAATATGATCATATGGCCTCCCCAGTCTCACTCCTCTTCCCCCCTTCTCTTTTAGAAGCCACCCTCTCGCCCCCCAAGGTTCTCAGCATCCCTTTCCCCTACCACCTTCAGTACCTCCCCTCGGGAAAGGATCTGGAAATGATTTCCCTTGATGGATATGATGGATATGTTCATGACGGATAATAGCTTAAAGCACTACACATTTGTTTCAGATGCCCATGGAAGACGGGCCCCTTTAACATAAATCTATGATTTAAGCAAAAAAAAGAAAAAAATGAAGTGTGGGATTTTAGGCAGCTGGTGAGGTGAGAGAAGGATTATGTAGGTTTCTGAATTTTCGCAGGAGGCCTTGAACAAACAACGTGCTACCCATCCCGCTGTGAACAAAGTCTAGCCCATTCATGACGACATACACACATTTGGGGGAAGAGAAGGGGATGGGGAGGAGAGCTGGAAAGAGGTCAGAATTGAAGACACAGGCATAGAACCAGATTCTACTCAGGTTACATGAACCTCATAGGGGTTAGAAGTGTTTTAACGTTTACCGGGGGGAAGAGAGCAGAGAGGAGCAGGTGGTGGTGTGGTACATACATTGACACTGGGGCAAGGTCCTTTGTCTCATGGTCCATCGGCTTGTGGTTAGGTCGCCATTCCTGCCAGCAGAGGAACAGTGCCAAGCACGCGGCCCACCCAGCAGCCCCAGGCCTCTGCAGCTTGTGTTGGAACCACAAACTCCTGCAGTCCCTAGCTCTCCTGGCTCCTGCCAGGCCTGTTTCTAACTTTGCAGGGCTGTTCCCAGCCTCCAGGGCAACACCTCCCAGCCACCTTGCTGGATGGGACCGGCAGTGGCCCAAACAGTACAAGGAGCTTCCCAACAGCCTTTCCAGATCCTCTGGGGAATTCCTGACACGAGCCCAACCGGGATTCCCTATGATGAGCCGTAAAAATCCATTAGCATAATTAGATCAGGCACACTATGATGTCATTATACTTCCTCTCCTGTCTGCTCCCTTCATTAACAAACACACTCTAAATGTAATTGTCTAGCCCCATCGTCCCTCGCCCTGAATTAGCTCCTGTGTGCAGAAGGGATGGCAGAGAGAACAGGGTTAGTTAGCGACTTTTCATTCTGACATCCCCGTTTCCTTGCACCCCCTGCCTTGACACCTGCACATTCCAGCCCTCCTGGACTGAGGCCAGTTCTCCTACATGGAGGGAAAACTGCACATTGAAGCTGCAGAACCAAAGGTTATCCCATTGGTCTGGGATAGTTCATGGAAGGGCCTCCCCGAGGCCAAAGGAAAATCAGGCCCTGGTGGCATTAGGAGAAGGCAAGGAGGTGGGCAGGCACAAAAGCATGCAATATCTAGAGAGTTGGGCAATGGGACAGTCATTATGGAGAAATATTTCTGGCTAAACCATAGAGAGCTGTAGCAGGAAAATTTAGGACTGAAGGAACTTTAGACCTCATCTGGTTCCCTTTGTTCAACTGAAGTTATTACTGGGCCTGGGCTCCTCAGAACCCCTTCAGTTCCATCTCTATTACAACCCTGAGAAGCCCCAAATGTCAGAATGTGCTACAAATATTCTACCAACAAAGAAACCCCTTCATTTCACAAATGAAGAAATGAGGCAGGAGACAGGATAAGACTCAGGACCGAGGTGGTCCAGCCGGGTGGGGGCAGGGCAGTACCTGGAGACCAGGTTTGCTATTGGCCAGTCCAGCGGTCTCACAGTTGTACATATGACTGAATCCCTGTCCCAGGGCCCAGGGAGAAACAAAGTGGAATAAAACAGGATTTCACAGCAAAAGCCATCCTTTGCCTCCTTACCTACAGAGCTATCATTTCATGACCTCTGAGATAAGGGGTCAAATTCAAAATACATCAACTGTGTAAAAGACATGAGAAGAGGCAGAGAGGTTTTCTTTGGTGAGAACTGGTATTGTTAACAACTGTAACAAGTAAAACTTAACATTTACTGAGCGTGCCAGGCCCTCGGCACAGCATTTCGTTGTGCATTCCGTCAGCTGACCTTCCTAACAATCCCATGACAGAAGTATTATTCCTGCCCCCATTTTCTAATGAGGAAACTAGAGAACACAGAGATGAAGTAACTTACCTCCGTCACACACAGGAAATCACGGAGCCGGGACTCAAACCAGATCTGGGTTGGCCCACCTGCTGACCCAAAACACTGATTCAGCCCCTGGGAACACGCCCTCAACCCCAGGCTTGCAGGTAGGACCGGACACCTTCAATTCAGCCGTTGAACAGGCATTTACTGAACACACACTACGTGCCCAGCACTGTTCTGGGCACCGAGAGTACTTTGTTGAAAAAAGCAGGCAAACCTCTGCTGTCTTCATGGACTATACATGCAGTGCCAAGAGGCAGACAATAAACATAAAACTTAGAAAATGACATACCCCGTGACAAGGGGGTGAGGATAAGCGCCACGGGGAAAAAAGCAAGAAAGGGGTATTCAGAAATGCTGGAGCAGCATAATTTTAAATAGAGTGTTCAGGGAAGGCTCACCTAGAAATTGACATCTGGACAAAGAATTGAAAAGGTTAGGGAGGAAACATGTGGTTCAAAAGTTGCTTGTGGATGGCAACAACATGCTTGGACCTTGAGGGCATTTTGCTAAGTGAGGTAAGTCAGACAGAGAAAGACAAATACCAAATGATATCACTTCTATGAGGAATCTAAAAACAAAACAAACGGAAAACAGAGCTCATAGACAGAGAACAGACTGGTAGCTGCAGGGGGTAGCGAGGGAGGAATGAAAAAGAGATGAAATTCAAAGGGGCTTTCAGTAACAATGGCCCATTAATAATCCTCAGTCAAGGAGAGGAACTCAGCCCTGTAACGAAGATCAAATGAAGGAGGCTGCCTGTCCTGCCAGGGGTTGAATTGTGTCCCCTTAAAATATGTTGAAGTTCCTAACTCCCCATATCTCTCATTTGGAAAAAGGGCGTTTGCAGATGAAATCAGTGAGGATGGAGTAGGGGGTCCTTAGCCAGCAGGACTGGTGTCCTCGTGAAAAGGAGGCACTTGGACAGGAGACTCCCACACAGGAAGAGCTCCCCGTGAAGATGCGAGGAAGGCTGAGCTGCGGGTGATGCAGCAGAAGCCAAGAGCACCAGAGACTGGCAGCAAACGGTCAGAACTAACAGAGGGGCACGGGACAGATTCTCCCTCACAGTCGGGGAAGGAAAAACCCTGCAGACCTTTGGTTTCTGACTTCCAGCCTCCAAAACTGTGAGACAGCCCATTTCTTGTGTTCAAGTCATTCCGTTTGATACCTGCTTCAGGGCAGCCCTGGCAAAGGAATACACCTGCCCAGCCTGTTTCACATCCTTGTGGTGGCTGTTAGGAAATCGAGAAGGAGAAAGGCATAAGGCAGGGGCAAAGAAGAAACAAGTAAGTGCACTTGAGAGTTATACCTTGGGAAGAACTTTGAGTGCTGTTACTAGCATTTGAAACTGAATGGAAGCAAATAGTTCAGAAACCTACCCGAGTTTTTGGGGTGATTGAACACGGAAGAAACTACTAGCTGGCCTAAAAGAGCTGGTGAGTGGAAAACTTGCACCCGCAGGAAGCAAGCTGTGAAATTTGTGCAGCTCCCCAGAGGACAATCTCCCTGGCACCCTCCTCAGATATGACCATGGAGGGTGGTGGACAAAGGGGTGAGCATGAGCTTCGGAGAGCAACGGACAGGGACACCTCTCCTGGACAACTCTGGGAGGGTGTTATCAAGGAATGAGCATCCCCGTGGCAGGGTCAGGGTCTTCACTTGCCTGCCCAGCAAGATTTCACCATTCCCATGGCTGCCATGTGGCTGCCAATTAGCACTGGCCGAATGGGCAGGGTCCTGCCAGGATCTTGTCCTCACTCCCCCATTGTATCTTGGGGGCAAGTGTGGCGGGAGTGGATAGTTTGCCTTTCTAGTTCATAGGTAACCGGACTTTGAGAAGGTGCAGGGAAACGTGATAGGGGAGACCGGGCATCTCTGAGGCCAGAGTGCATGAGGGTTTTGCATAGGAAGCAGAGCACCAGCAAATATTTGGCAATGGGAAGGGCCACCTGTGGTGGAGTTTGCCCGCTGTTCACCAACATCCTGTTTTCTGTTTTTTTCTATGCTCTGGGCACACAGCTAGACTGTGTTTCCTACTCTCTGGTGGTTAAAGGTGGCCACGTGTATGAGCTCTTACCAGTGGAACACCAGTGAAGGTGGTGGGTCTCTTGTCCAGACCACAGCTTCTAAGAAGTGCCTGTGGCCCCACCTTACTCTCTCTCCCCTTCTGCCACCTTCACAAAGGGTCAGCAGGGCTTTCCAAATAGAAGAACCACAAGATGAAAGATCTTGAATGCTTGCATCATCATGGGACGGAACGCCATCTGCTGATCAGGAATTCCATACCAGACTGTTATAGGAGAAAGAAATAAACCTCTAGTTGTACTAACCCCTGATATTTTGGAGCAGCTAGCATAATCTCATCTAATTTATGCAAGCAATCCAATCAAATCAGGGAATAGTAAGAACTTCTCTGCCAAGACACCTCGAGGTGTCATGAGATAATCCTGGATTAAGGATTGGTTCTAGAGTCAGCGCTGCCATTAACCAGCCCTGTATCCCCGAACAAGTCACCGGACTTTACAACAGGGCGGGTCTGCCCTAGAAGGCATGCCCCCCTCAGGGCTTCCGCAGTCGCACCTCCCAGGCTAAGCCCCTGGGGCTCCAGACAACACCACACAGAATTGTCTCACCTTTACCTGTTGGGTATATGTTGGCTTTCAAGTGAGAATTTTGTCTGGAAAAATGAGATCCTAAAGAGTGTGCTGATAAAGATAAAGCTTGAGACCCCTGCTCCATGGGAATCTCTGAGGATCTTAATTTTTACTTTGGACACGCAAATCCCTTACCCTCTCTTGACCCACTCACACCAGGCCCCCAGCTAGTTAAAACTCAGAGTCAAAACACAAATGTGGCTTCTCTGAAAAATCTGATCAGAGCATGTCCCAACCTATCACCCCGAGCCCTGCCTCTGAGGGGCTCCAGGTGCCCGGGCACAGAGAGAGAAAAGACACTAAGAAACACAGAGGCCAGAAGCAGCATGGGACGAGCACCGTGTTAAGGCCTCCAATGCAGAACTCCATTTAATCCTCACAACAACCCCATGAAACAGGCATTATTTCCCTTCGATGCAGGTTAAAAACAACAACAAACCTGAGGTTCAGAGAGATATATAACTTGCCAGAGGTCACATTGCTACACAACCAGGATTCCAACCCATGTCCATCTGAGTCCACAGCCTTTCACTCCAACCCAATGCTGTGTCCACTCCACTCTCTATTTGGTCAGTGGGTGAGGACACGTGCTGTGTCTTCTCTCTGCTGTCTTGTGCCCCTCACTGCACTATCCATGGCCAGCAAAATCGGGATGAGCTCCCCTTGCCCACCACTCCCCTGGAGCTGCTCTGTGGATGGGGGCAATGAGGGTCAGGATGATGCTCTGAATGTGGGCAGGCAAGGTACTTCCTCCAGAGCTCTGGGGCATGCTCCCCAGCTCGGCACACTTAACATTTCTTAAATAACCACCATAATGTAAAGTAAATGTACATATATTTACAGACTGGTATGAAACCATTTCAAACATTATCCAAGGGATCCAGGTAAACCACCTTCTCCACTGTTCACATATTTGCTTGCTTCTTTCCTTCCTTTTCCCCTCCTTTCTTTCTTTTTTTATGATTTTTTTTCAGCTTAAATCCCTCTGATACCAGTCTAAGTTCTCAGACAACGTAGGCTAATTATAATGGGTAATTTCCTGGCTAAAGAGAATAAAAATCACTTCAAACCCAAATAAATTGTATTTTACTGTCCTCTATTTTACATGGCCCAGGCCCCGTTCTCCTCCAGCAGGAGCTGCGAATCAAGATGTCTGATCCTAATGGAGAGCATCACAGTTTATGAAGCCCATTCACACCCAGTTGTCTTTCTCACATCTATGAGCCGTGCACCACACGGCTGCCATTATCTCCATTTAGTCGATAAGGAAACTGAGTCTCAAATGTATTAAATGAATGTTTTGAGAGTGAGAAATAGCGCGTGGGGTGGCTGGAGAAATTGCCGGAGGCCCTGCTGGGTCCCAGGCTCTGTGGGCAAGATCTTGGGGTTACTAAGGGGTAAAGGCCTGCCTGGGAGCCTTGCAGTCCAACCCCTGCGGGGCTTTCCTTGGCCCAGGAGAACTGGCCCAGGACCAGCTCCTTCCAAGTCTCTCTTCTTAACTCCTCCCCCTCCCTCCACATTTTGTTGACAAAAAGTGAAATCTGAGGTCTCCATTTTCTCGTAACTTCAATAAAAGCCCATTCTGTTTCCTTCCCCAATTTACGGATGATGAAATTGTAACACAGAAAAAGTAAGTAGTTTTTCCCTAAGACTCTTCCAAGGGTGGAGTCATCATCTTGAAAGGACATTTAATTTGTCTCCTGTTTTCTGGCAAAACTCCCCGCCAACACTTGCATACAGATGGAAATGACCCTCCACCCCCTGCACCGCCCCACACCCTACCACCGGTGAACACTCAGGTAGGCCGACTTGGAGGGCAATCAAAAAGTCACAGTAGCAAAACCCTTCGGCACATTGTTCCTTTGAATGCCAGGGGGTGATGTGAGGATGAATTTCAGAATTTGGAGCCAAAGATTGAACTCAGAAATGAGCTCATGTTGGAATATTAATGTCAGAGGTGGGAGTGGAGGGGACAAGGCAGAGAAAGCTAGAGAGGGAAAGAGAGCTGTCTACTTCTGTCAGGTGCAGGCTCCAGAGCAATAGAGATATACTGGGAGTTCAATTTCTGTTTGCCTGAGCCAGGGAGAAAATCTAATTAAATATGGTGTCTGAGTTTGGAGAAGCCGGGATGGGGCTGGAATATAAAGTGTGGCAGCTACCCATAGATCAGAGGGCAATATTAATAAACCCACAGAAAGGGACAGCAGGATCCGCTGGTGGTATTGATAAAATGCAAAGCAAAGACAAAGCAGGCTGGGAATATTGCATGGTAATGCTGATAAAAGCACACCAGGGACACCTCCCCCACCGCTGTGGCCCCTGAGCTGCTAGAACGGTGGCTGGTCCCCTCTCCTTTCCCTCCTTCTCTCACTCTTCACCCCAACTCCTGTCTCACTTCTGCTCCCCATAAGCATGCAAACTCAGCATCAGTAAGTTTGTCTGAGAACCCCTGAAGCCAGGACAGGGGATGAAGAATGAACGGGAGGAAGAACTGAGCCTCCATTTCAGCAGAGAAGTTTCAGACGAGGAGGAAGGAATCGGCTACATATGGAAGTTGCCTCTCTGCAATCTGAAGATGGGCAAGTCACACATTGGCTCTGATAAAGGGTTGTCTCGTTTGGGGGCTGAGGGCTGCCCTAAGTGACCGCTGTGGAAGTGTTCTTTGCTCGGCTGCCCATCAGGTGTAGGGCCCTTGCAGAGTTCCCCAGCCTGCTGGCACTTCCAAAACCAAAGCAAAAGTCATACAGACTCTGATTTTCAAAGAACACCAGGCACTCCTTTAAAGTTTTATAGAGTAGACTTTGGGGTTTGGGAGTGAAATTACTGGAGACTATTTGCCACTCCTTCCTGGCTCCTCTGGCTTCCTAAGAATTGTTCCTGGCAGGGCTGGGGCTACGGGGCATTTCTAGATGAGTGGAAGCAACACGACCAGCCCTGCTCCCCTGTGCACCCTGATCTTCTCAGGGGCATTGTCACGTTCAGAGCAAGGCTCTCAGATCTTAGCAGAACTATGTTGTTCTTTCGTCATCTGTATTTAATTGCCATCAGCTGGTATGTAATGATTTTGCCTTATTTTCCTAAGCTTTCTGTGTTATAGCTGGCATCTGCCTGGAGTATTTTCAGCAATTTTTATTGTGTATTAATCTGTGCCGTCTATAATGCTGCATTATTCTCCAGGGACTGTGTGTGTGATCAAAACAACAGTTGTCACTCTAGGCAAGCCCATGTCTGCCCACAACCAATCAAATTTTAAATCAATACCTGACCTCCCCACCCCACCTCTCCATATCGCACCTGCACAAACACCTAGCACCTTCTTTTGAGGAACTAAATTTAGAATCCGAAAGTATTGGTCGAAAGCCCACCTGCAGTGCTGTGTAATAGTAACCTCTCTGATATCTCTGAGCCTCAGTTTTCTTTCCCATTAAATGGGAATAATAAGGACTTTAACCACTCTGGATGGGGTATAAGATTAGGTGAGATCATCTCTGAGAAAGGTGCTCTTTGAGTTCTGAGACTGTTATCTGGCCACTAAGCCTGTAGAAACAGAAAGCCATGCAACAATTAGGAGAGGGCCTAATTATCCTAACAGCAGCTTGCCTTTGCTTCGGACGTCAGGGCTCCAAGCAGCCCCTAGCAGACATTTTACTTCATCATCTCAACAATATCTTAGAAGGCTCAGCGGCAGAGCTATGATGTCCTCATTTAAATGATGAGGAACCTGGATCACAGCAACACCAAGAGATCTTTTAAGCTGCAAAGCTGATTGTGCCCTTCTGCCACTGCCCTAAACTTTTGCCTTAGGAAAGAGGCAGACCAGAATTATAATTGGAGGCCCACCTCGCCCGACCAGGACATGCTCACCGCTCTCCTCTTGGCCTGCTTGCCCTCCTGCTCCACCCCAGCGGCCCCACCTGCCTATATGGCTGCATAGTCCTCAGTTCATGCTGCAACTTCCCGCCCTCTATCCTTCCTGCTCACTCTGCTCCAGCCGCAGCAGCTGTTTCTTAGACAGGCCCAGCCCCAGCCCACGTGTGTTCCAGGCCTTAGCACTTACCGCCCCCTCCACCCAGATATCCGTGGCTCACTCATCACTTCATTCAATCTATCCTCAGATCTTACCTCTGCGGCACCGCCATCTGGAACCATGTTAAACAGATGAACAATTCCCAGGCATTCTCTGTGTCCTCCCTCTGCTTTTTCTTTCCTTCAAAGCAAACAGTACCACCGGCCCTTCTGTCTATCTATCAGTCGATGGGTCGACCAATCCCTCTATCACCTACCTATCAATTTGCTCTGCCCTCACTAGAAGGAAGAGCCGGGCTTTCTTTTACCCAGTTCTGTAACTTCAGATCCTAGAAGAGTACCTCACAAATAAAATGTGCTCCACACACAGCAGCAGTGATCATTACTGTTACTGCACTTCATCCCCCCACAAAAATCTCACAAAAATCTCAACTACCTGGAGGCAATATGTTTAATGGTTAAATGCACAGGTTAGGAGCCAGACAGTATAAGCTAAAATCGTGTTCCTCCATTTATAGCCTATATGATCTTATGCCAGTTTCTTAACTCCTCTGTCTGTTTTATCCTCTGTAAAGTGATGATATGGATAGCACCCCCATCATAAGGTTGTTTCGAGAAGTAAATGATATAACTGAGCACATAGCAAACGCTTGGTAGACGTGACCTCTGACCTTATTACAACTGTCACCATCATCAACCTGAGTACAACCCTGTGAGTTAGTCCCAACAAATACAATGATCCTTTAAAAATACATTGAAAAGGGCGCCTGGGTGGCTCAGTTGGTTAAGCGACTGCCTTCGGCTCAGGTCATGATCCTGGAGTCCCTGGATCGAGTCCCACATCGGGCTCCCTGCTCAGCAGGGAGTCTGCTTCTCCCTCTGACCCTCTCCCCTCTCATGTGCTCTCTCTCTCTCATTCTCTCTCAAATAAATAAATAAAATCTTTAAAAAAAAAAAGGCTCAGAGAAGTCCATAGAACAGAGTCACAGAACAAGCGTCTACCATCGTTGGAAGTAGAACCCACTCACTTCGCCCCTAGACAGAGTTCCTGTCACAGTGCCCCTCACTCTCCCTTTGCCACAGTCAGATAAAGAGCACCCAAATGATGCAGGAGCCGCAGCTCTCCTAGCCTCACCCCACTCTGCACAGAGCGCCCCGCCCACAGCCACATGCACCTCTATGTCCCCCGGCCTTGTAGCAAACACTACCTGTTCCTGCCCAGCCACCACTCCCTCTCTTTCTTTTACGGAAATAAGAGCTACTTTAGGTTTGTTGGCTTAATACAAGCAGGCATGTCTCCAAACCTTGACAAGAAAAGTAACTTAAGATGATGATTAGCTGTTTGATATCTAATCCAAGCATAATTGTTAAAAGCAAGTAATTTAAAATAAATATGAATATGGGCTCCCGGGTGGCTCACTCGGTTAAGCGACTGACTCTTGATTTCGGCTCAGGTCATGATCTCAGGGTCATGAGATGGAGCCCCGTGTTGGGCTCCATGCTGGGCATGGAGCCTGCTTAAGATTCTCTCTCCCTCTCCCTCTGCCCCTCCCGCACCCCTCCCTTTCTAAAAAAAAATAATAATAATAAAATAAATATGAATAAGAGTTTATACTAAGTTAAATTAAATAATAGATATTCATTGATATCAAAATCATTTCCAAACAAGATAAACATTAGATGCTAAACATAAGTTTACCTGCTTTTCGCTTTTCAACATTTTACAAACAGACAAAAAATATTTCAGTCTATTAATAAGCATGTTTTGTGTCACATAGAAAAATTTACTTTAAGGAAGAATATAGTTTTAGAAATTATAAAATGTATTTACAAATTTGCTAATCACCTTCAGGGTGTTAATGTATGACAGACAGTTCACAATTGCCTGCTTCCCAGTTTTTGCTGGGAAGCAAAAATTGCTAATCGTTAAAATTTATAACCAATTTGTAAAATAAAACTACTGGAAATAATAAGGGTGAAAGAAAATCACTGTATATTAAAAAGTGGATAAGGAAAACAGAACGTGTTTTGGATACTGAAAGATATGAAGGACATGGATTTGCTTTGTGGTAAAGGGGGAAAGGAAGTAATTTTGTCCTAAAGTGAAATGATTTTTCCAGAATAAGAAAAGGAAAAATGGCAAAAGCTGAATGGATGTAGAAAGTTCTGGAAGGTCTGTGGAGAGAGAATCTTGAGAAAGGAATTTTATGTGTGATCAAGCTAAGATTAGAATAGATTCATTGAAGTTAATATCAAAAGTACAGAGGTGTAATAGGATTTTATTTCCTCTCTATTAAAATCACAAATACTTTTAGATTGTTGGTCAGCTCTTAATAAGAGATTGTGAACAAAGGTTTTTCTTTACCTTTAATGTAATCTGCTAGAAAACAAAGCTTCATGTGTTATCTTTGCCAGGTCTTTGATTATGTAAGAAAACGGAGACTTCTCTGTTAAAAGAACTAAATTTTTTATAACTATGTAACTTTTGCACACTTACATTTCATGGGGAAGCATTGCCAAATAAGAAGTGTTGCTAAACTTTTTTTAGGAAAAAACTGATATGTCCTGGTATAATGTTACCAATCATGATGCCAGCCATTATCTTAAAATCTTGTATATCACAAAATAACCAAATGAATGCACTTGTCAATTGCATCCTGTGTTATGGTGAACTCTCACCAGATCTTTAACCATGGCTACTTTTAAGTCTTTTGTTATTAACATTTATTGTTCTGTTCTGATGTTTTCACAAAAGTGTTCCTGCAAAAGTGCTTCATCTTCAAAGGGATTTATGGAAAACCCTGAAAAGTACTCTAAAATTCAGCTTTCTGATAACTTTAAGATCATAACAGTAAACTGGGGAGAATTTCTAAAACTTTGATGGAAAACTGATTGATTCATAGAGCTGCTAACCCAAGACGAAGCAAAATAAGAATTAATTACATCAGACTGAGTGAACTGCTGAAGATGATTATAATTTTTATGACTTCATTTAAAACATTGCTGGTTCTTTAACATTTTGTTTTCAGATTTAAAGGACCCCTTTTTGTCCTCTCTTTTAAGCTATCTATAACTTACAGCAATTTGGTAAAGTGTATCTTTGCAACAAAGGTTGAAACATTATCTTTTTCTCCCTACCTGATCCCTCCAGAATTCAGAAACTCTTATTAATATTCTTGATTTTCATGACAATATATGTATTTGCATAAGTTCAATTAAGAATCTGTTCTCCTTGTAACAGGACACAATTGGACAAATCCTTGGCTTGGCTTCTTAGCCTCTAGAGGCTTTTGAAAGTTTAATCTGAGATTCCTTATGAAAAGCTCCAACAAAGCACATTTAAGAGAACCTATATGATCAATTGTTATTCTTGCTGCATTTGAGTAAATAATCAGGCCAAGTTTATTGAAACTAGACTTAATTTGGAAGCAAATTAGTCTTACAGTGGTTATCTGTGATAGCAATGGGGATGATTATAGGGGAAAAAGTAGTACACCTTTGTGGATCAGATTCTAGTGCTGTTAATTGTCTTTGAGGTTTTGCTTTTCTGCCTGTAAACTGGACTGGATCCTGAATTCTTCTGGTTTCCTCAAATATTTGGCTAGAATTCTCCAAACTAACATGTCCAATTTTCTCCTGCTCTTTTGACTTGGGATCACTATGAAACTGACGCTGCCCTTTTTCCAAAGCCATGCAAGCCAGCTAAAGCCACCAGCCTGCCGTAAACTTCAGAGACGTCACCACAACAGCTCCTGTGTGGACAACCTTTGTGACGATTGCTGTGTGGCCTCTCAGAAAGATCCCCAGACATTCACACTACAAACCAGGACAATCCATGAGATGGTCACTGTCCTCACTCCATCTAAAGGTGCTTAGAACCCAACATCTAGAAGTTTTCTCAAATGACTGCTCTCCAAACTCAGAAACTTAATTTATAATTTGCTCCAAATACTGACCTTTGTTTTCTTTTGTTGCTATAGAAATGCCTCTCATTAAATTACCTGGTGGCTCACATTATACAGAAGCTTAATTTAGGTGGACGCCCACCTCTTCCTCACTCTTTCCTGAGATCAAACATCCTCATATTCATCCTGTGCTAGGTAATCATATGTGAAAATACAGATTTGCTGATATATCATGCTGTGCACATGTAAATAACTTTTTTTTAAAACTACAACCCACTTGAGTTATTTTGTTGGTTAAATCTTGGCTCCTAGGACTCTGTGCTCCAGGATGTGTTTCAGTCCTTGGGCTCTACCTCCTTATAGTCATCATATTGGCCTCTCAGTGCCTTGTACACTCTCGAGGGCTTTCAGTGTGTCAGCAGTCACTCACATGCCACATGGTATCCCTCAGGATCAGACAACTGCCTGAAATCCACAATAACCACAAAAATCATAGTGACCAAATAACCCTCCGGGCCTACGACTCAACTAATGGAAACAGTGAATATGTGATTCTTGGGCCTGACTACATCATCAGTGGTAATGAGAATCACACTACAATGGTAAGGGAGGAATTGCAAAAATCAAAAACAGCAGAGACCAACCTTAAAATTCTCTGAGCAGACAAAACCAGTTTGGTCAAACAAACAAAGTTTAATTGAGCTTATTTTGCAAGACTAACCTGACCTGGGTCATTTCTTGCTTCTGCCTCTGGAAATGATAAACAAGAGTTAAACTGGTTCCCAAGGTTGATAAGATATAACCACTAACCAATTCTCTATCATTTAAGAAAAGTCTAATATTATAAACAATCACTGTGAAGAAAAAAAGTCACTGCCTTTTCTCTATATAAGCGGTTTTATAACAACACACTCCTGAGCTTCATTCCATGTTCTGGTTTGAGAGCTCCCAGTTTGCAAACTATCTTCTTGGCATGTGCATAATAAACTTTTACTAATTCCTATCGCAGTGATTCACTGGTTTTACTTGTGTAACTTAGAAACTTTTGACAATACAAAGAAGACTCCTATGGTCAAAGACAACCTGCAATGATCCAGGAAGCCATTTCTCCCACAGCCCATCTCTCATGTCTGGGCAGCACTTAGGGGTGACCTAGAGTTGAGAGAAGAGGAGGGAGCTGGGTTCATACTCAGGGGATCATGACCAAGTAGCCAAAATGCACAAGGCCCCTCCCCAAGGGTCCTTCTTTGGAGGAATTCTCATACCTTTTTGCCAAATACAGCTGTATGAGTGGCAGATTCCCCTGTAATTGTTCCCTTAGTACCCTGATCACAAAGAATGGGGAGAGAGGGTTTACTCCTAGCAAGTAAGCAAGCCTCCAGATAGGGATTGCAATGCTGAAGGTGAGACTCATGGAAAGATAGAAACAGAGAGAGAAAACCACAAGGGGAGGAAGTCCGCAAAAACTGCATTATGCCCATCCTTTCTTTCTGGCTTCAGGTTCCTTGAGAGGCCTCTGTGTTCAATACTAAATAGAAACAGGAGTCCCAAAAGATCGCCCCTGAGGCTGTTTATCACTACAGGAATTTGGAAAGATGCTTTCGCAACCAGGGTTCTTTTCCTGGGGTCTCATTACACCCGTGGGAGGGTTGCATTCGGGGAAGGAAACACACACTTTGCACATCAGATTGCAGACATTGATTGGAGGGGAGGGGGAGGGGCCGTGGAAATATCCAAGTTTTAGTAACACAGATAAGGGTGTTAGCTTGGGTCCCAGAACATAACAAGTAAATCGGTTTGCATTTCAAGGGGGTGGTTGAGGCTACCCTGCATCGAATCAAGTTCTACTGAGCACCGATGAAAGGTGGACAAAATGTAGATTTTGCCCTAAGGAATCTTGCAATCTACCAAGTCTGGCAAGCCCATTACAAAAAAAAAAAAAAAAAAGGAAAAGAAAAGAAAACTATTTAAAAATATAATATAAAAAATATGCTAAATAGAGATACAGACAGTGAGATGTGGAAATAAACTAGATCCTTGTTGGCAAGCTGGGAGCAAGGAAACAAGAGGAAATATTCCACAGCGTAGGTGGCATTTGAGCTGGGTCTTAAAGGGCAAGTGTAAAGTTCAGACAGAGAATGGAGGTAGGAAGGGCATTTCAGCCTGAAGAACAGAAGATCCACGCAGAGTTGGAGGAGGAGGAGTAAGCTACCAGTGAGGCTCACAGACCTGTCAGAGAAGCAGAGCCTGCACCAGTCTGAATGGGTCATTAGTCGGTCCTGTTGGGCGCAGAGGCACAGATCAGGTGACTTCTGGAGATCCTGCCTCATCATCTAAAATAACTGTTGGGGGGCGGCTGGGTGGCTCAGTTGGTTAGGTGTCCAACTCTTGATTTCAGCTCAGGTCATGATCTCATGGGTCATGGGAACAAGCCCCATGTAGGGCTCCATGCTCATGGGGGAGCCTGTTTCTCTCCCATTCCCTCTGCCCCTCCCCCTCCCCCCTCCCCCCTCCATGCCTGGGCTCTGCCTCTCTCTCTCTCTCTCTCTCTGAAATAAATAAATCTTAAAAAATAAAATAACTCTTGGAAGTCCAGAGATGCACAAACATCATGAATTACATACATGCAATCCTTGCCCATAACTGCATATGAAGGAAGAAAATAAATTAGTTGTCCAAACTGAACTTCCTAGTGCAAACCCTTGGGGCTCCGGGGTTTGAAACTCGGACAGGTCTCAGATTTGGAGGTTTGGCAGAGAGGCAGCCTCAACCTGCACTGTGGCCTTCTCCTCTCCTGTTGTGGAAATGAAAACAATGGAATTTAACCTTATTCCTTAACAACATTCTCTCTGAGCCTTTTCTCCACCCCTTTAAATCATAGGGTAGGGGGCGCCTAGATAGAAACACAGCTTTTCTTTTTAAAAAAATATATCTTATTTATTTGAGAGAGAGAGAGGCAGACAGAGAACATGAGCAGGGGAGGAGAGAGGGAGGGGGAGAGAGAGAGAGAGAGAGGCTGAGGGAGAAACAGACTCCTGGCTGAGCAGGGAGCCCACTGAGGTTCAATCTCAGGACCCTGGGATCATGACCTGAGTCGAAGGCAGATGCTTAACCAACTGGGTCACCGAGGCACCCCAGAAACACTGCTTTTCTGATTTAAAAAAAGTCCTCTGAGAGGTGGAGGCAGGAAAGGCCATCCCTTCAGAGCCACACTGTTCATAACCACATTTATGGGGGCACATAGTAAGTCCGCAGGGTGCTGTTCGAAGCTATACACACACTCGCTCTGTCCCTGCCATGTAGATATTACCATTCCCGCTTTACCTGTGAGCCCAAGGCCACACAGTCAAGCCAAAGTTTGATTCCCTTAACACAATTTATTGAACCACAATTCTATGTGGTTCTCAAGGCCAGGCTGCCTGGGGTCTGCTGCCCAACCCAGCCCGGGATAAGGGAACAGGCGGGTCTCAGAAAACCGGACAGAGCAAAGAGCAGGTGGACATCAAGGTCCTGGCCAGGCCCCTAAAGCAGGAGGAAGTGAAGCATCCAGCCACTCTACAGATTTGGCCAGGACCGATTCTGGGTGCGGGTTCTTCGACAGTCCCATTTTCCAGACAGGTAAGTCGGGGTCTGGACACACTGAATGATTTGCCTGAAGGCTTGCCCTTCTGAACTCCGGAGAAAAAGAGTGCCGGGAGGGGTCCGGGTAGGTGACACCACTGAACACCAGCTCTGCCTCGCCCGGTACGGCGCAGGGAACTTCACACACGTGGCCTTATCTAGTGTCCCACCAACACTGACAGAAGGATACTATTATCTTATAGCTGGCAAAAACCCAAGTCAAGAGAAATTAGGTGGCTCAACCTCGCTCATGCAGCGGGTGCAGGCAAAGCAATGGACATAGCGCTGCTGCCGCGGTCCTCCCCGCCTTCCCCTTCCCCTTCCCCCAGGGCTTCCCAGAGAGTCGACCAAGGGTCCTGAGAAAAGGAAGCCCAAACAGTGCAAACTCAAAGAAAAGCACCCTTTTCACTCCTTTTGCCTCAACAGGTATTATTTGATGCTGACAATATGAGACCCAGGGAAACAAAATGCGTGCACACACACACACACACACACACACACACACACACTCTTCAGGGAGAACTCAGAACAAGCTAGAAACCAAGAGATACTGAGTGAGAGAGATTAAAGAGGAGGGATCCAGGAAAGGGGAGGGTAATTCATGGGCTCAAGTTGAATACGATTACAGATAATTTTCTAGAACTTGTTTCTCTTTCCGCTTCTCTCCCTTTGTTAACTCTCTTGGACAAAGCAGAAGAGAAAGTCTGGAGGTGGACGCAGGGGTAATTGGTAAAAGATGCCCCCAAAGACCAAGTGAAGGAAGCAGCTGAAGTGAGCAGGATGTTCTCCTCCTGGTGCTGACCTTGGAGTTTCCAAGCTCTCCTCTATTAAGAAAAGGCAGTGTTTTTTATCCCTGTGCATCTCAACACATAGCCTGAGGACAGCTGTCTCAGAATCACCTGGATGGGTCTGATAAAAATGCAGGTTCCTGGGTTCCATCCCAAGCCTACCCACCAAAATAAATCAGATGGTGCTCAAAAATCTCCATCTTTAACAAGTGCCCTGGTGCTGTGGTGGAACTCTGCCATCCACCAAAGGTGGAGAAACACTGCTTTACTTCCAGCTCTGCACAAAGTGGACATGGGACTTAAGTCCCCAAAAGGGGCTCTGAAACCCTAGGATTGATTCACAGTGATTCTCCTTCCTTGGTCCACACACACACTGCCTACCCCACCCCCAATCTACCCCTCCTCGCAGGCCATCCCAGAAGCCCTGAGGGGTGTGCAGGAAAGGGCTGCCGCTTTGTGGAGTGGCCGGGTGACTGCACACCCCAGGTCTCTGCCTGCAGTCTGGGAACTAGGCAACTTCTCCCCTGTACGGTGCACACGGGGGACACAGCTGAGAAATCCACAGCTTGGGGTTGAATGGAAGGAGGAAGCACCATCTAGGGACCAGCAGCCGGCAACACTGGATCAACAGCATCACCTGCTGGCCACAAGATGCCACATCCTCCTCCCTCTTGGTCCAGGCCAGATCACAAGTGAGCCTGAGTCCAGAGGAAGCAGTGTCTTTTCTCAGTTGGCACACTGACCCAGAGATGCTTCTCTCCAGAGTATGAGGGGAGTCATGGAGTCCAGCCCATCCCCAAGGGCACATGTCCCGAGAGTCCACAGAGCTGGGACTTGAAGGTGCAGACCCTGCCCTGATTCCGTGTGTGTAGATCTCCAACACACACCCTCACACACTGGCTCCCAAATACACTATGAACAGTTTTATTTTTACCTACTGTCTGTAGTCCCCCAGCATCTTTAGATGCACCCAGAATCTTTCACCTTCCAGTATCAGCTCCTACGGGCCAGGGACTGAGTATTCCTTTACAGAGTGACTGGATCACCACCTCTCACTGCCTCTTCCTGGAGATGACCATCATCACGGCCACCATGTTTGGACAGATGGTGGTTTCCCAAGTGCCAGGCATGTGCTGCATGCTTCACAGGGGTGGTCTCACTTGATCTTCCCAAAGACTCAAGGAAACTGAGTCACAGAGAGGTTAAGCAACTTGCTTAAGGGCACAGGGCCACTGACTAGTAGAATCAGGATTCCAGTGCAAGCAATCTAGCGCTTGGTCTCAGTAGTCATGCTATATCGCCTCCCAGGAAAAGCACACATGTGCACACCCTTTTAGTAAATGCATCCTCTTTACCAGAAGTATGCCACATGTAGTTTCTCGCCAAGCCTGCCATGCATCCCACTTACGAGGTAGGACCTGCTATGGCTGCTGGTCTCCCTGAAATGGCCTCTCACAGACCTGACCACTTCTCAGCGACCCATTCCTTCATCTGCAAGACTTCCAGGCCCCCCCACAAAAAGGTGCCTTACGGAGTGCACGACAAATGGGCCCTGAAAGGGGGGAGGAGGCCCCAGAGCCCAGGGGCAGGCTAAGGTAATGGGAACACAAATCTTGGCGGGCACCTGAGACCGTGCAGTTCCTTCCATCAGGATTTACTAAGCACCTGTATCAGGCACTCTGCAGGGACAGGGGAGGCTCACCCTGCCCTCTGCAAGCGCACACTCCAAAGGAGCCAGTCAGTAAAGAAAGAAATTGGTCAGGAACCACAGGCAACGGGTTTTGCCAAGTTGTTGGTTTGGACCTTCTCCACTAACCAACTGCTGCTTTGCTATCGTCCCCTCGAAGTCCCGCCATGGCCTCCCTCACCCCAACCAAGCGCACGCACTGGGGACTTCTGGCTGCAAGCCTTGGTCTCCACCCTCCTTGAGAGAACCCGAGTGCACCCCTTCCTGTTGTGCGGCATAAGTCCCCAGGTCCCACCACCGGGAAAGAGGAGAGAGGCTAGGGAGAGGAGCTAAGCAGGAGTGAGGGGAGCGGGGACAGGAGGGAGGCAGTGAGGAGAGATCGAGGTGGGAAGAGGGGTTGGGGAGAGCGAGAGGGGAGGAGGAAGGCAGGGATGAGGCAGGAAGAAGGGGGAGGCAGAGGGAAGGGGGAGGCGGGGGGGTGGAGGGCGAAGCAGGGAGGAAGGGGGGAAGGGGGAGGAGGAGAGTGGAGAGTAGAGAAGTGGGGGAGAGTAGGGGGAAGGGAGCGAGGTAGGGTGTAAGGGGAATGAGGCAGTGAGGAAAAGAGCGAGGCAGAGGGAGAGTCGGGGGGGGGAGCGAGGCAGGGGAGAGGGAGAGACAGGGGGCAAGGGTCCCGGCGAGGGACTGGGGGCGCGGGAGACTGGAGGACCGGAGGAGGCGCGGGGAGCGGGAGGAGGGGGCCGGGGCGAGGCTGGAGAGAGGCCTGGCAGCGCCCCCTGCCGCCTGGCCCGCCCCGCTGGCTCAGCTCCGCCTGGCTGGGAGCAAAGTTTCCCAAGCTCGCCCAGAGCAGCTGGTGCTCTCCCCTGCCTTTGTTTTCCCCTCTCAGGATGGAAAATGAATTTCGAGCATCGCTGCCGAGCCTGCCAAGTAATTGGAAAGCATGTCGAACACTGCGTCTGGCGGCTCTGCGGAGGTCTCCGGGTTGGCCCCCGCCCTCCCAGGCCGCGGGGTGGCGGGGGCGGGGGGGGTGGGGGGGGGAGAGGGCACAGGTGGCAGAGCACCTGGGGAGGGGAGGTAAACAGAAGCAGAGCCAGTCCCCGCCGTGCGGGGGCTACATTTAGCATCCCCGGATAAGTCACGCAGAAGTCAGCCCAGGCCCCAGCTTTGTCCTCCAGGCTGTGCCCCCGCCCTACCCCACACCTGCAGCCACACCCTGGTGTTAAGTCTCAAGAGTCTGGAGAAGGTGCCTACAGGAGCTGGAGCCAGGGTTCCTCTGTCAAAAGGAAAACCACAGGCGTCACATAAAGTCCCCAAACCCAGGCTAATTGCAGTTCAACCTCCCCCAGAAATGGTGTCTTAACCAGTCAGTCAGGAATTTTCCTATCACCGCCATTGAGGTAATCTGCCACCTGGACCCTCTCCAGCCCCCACCCCGCAAAGGAAGATGAGGCAATCTGCACGCAAAGGAAGATGAGGCAATCTGCACGATAGAAGCCCCCTGCTCTTCCTTAGGAGGAGCAATCCTTTTCTTTTGCTAATAACTTCCTTGCCTCGCCCCCCTTTCCAATAAAAACCTTCCATTTTCCTCAGAAGCTCCCCTCTATTAACTAGATGGTAGGCTGCCCAGTGGTTTAATGAAGACAATTAGATCTTCTAATTGACTAGGTTGGATTGTTTTTTAACACCTCCCTGCTGTCTCCACTCCTCCTCCCCAACCCCTCCCGCTGTCTGCTCCTGGGTAGCCCACCTGCCAGGCATCCTCTCCTGGCCTTGCCCTCTGTCCAGTGCCCTTGGCTCTCCCAGACCTGCCCACCGCATTTCATGTACTGGTTTGGCTGGGTGCCTTCCATTCTCCTCTGGGGATGGAGCAGAGCCCCATCCCATCTCTCAGTGGACACCACAGGGCAATGGCTGGGTCTTCATCCACCAGTCCCCTACATCTGGTGTTGTTCATGACATCACGTGGATCCTAAGACCCCTACCTGCGCCTCACTCTGCAATGACAGACTCAGGAGGCACCTGCTCCTACCTCGCCTGGTATCCCAAGGCTCTGCTTTGCAAAGACCTAATCTGTCTTCTTTGAGACAGATTTGGCTGGGTCTGTGTCACTGTCTCTGTCTAGAATCAGCAAGTTCCCCATTAGGACTTGACACACACTTGGATGATGAGAACAGGCCAACGTCCCCACCACCACCACCACCACCAAGAGGTCCGAGGTAAGACTTCTACAAACATCAGCCTGAACCGGCCCCCCACCCACCACCCCACCCCCATCTCCCATGCCCTCCCCTCACAGAAAGATCCATGACCCACAAAGCCTTTATTAGCTCTTTCAGCTCCATTTAACTACACAAATGGCTTGGTCACAGTTGACTGATCCCAAATTTGCCAGTGATTTTCTTTTAATTTACCATGGCTCAGTCCCCCTGTAATACAGGTAGAGGAGGCATATTTGTTCCCAAACGCCCCTCCTGGGGTTAATCATGCACAGAACAAAACTCCATTTGAGCCACTTAATGATTTCATTTCCACCCTAGGTTTGAAGGAACTGTGGCTATAATACTAATGTAGGTCCCTCTCTCCCCAAACTCCAGATGTTTGTGTGTGAGAGAACAAACGGGTGGGGGCCTGTGAGCTCCTTAACCACTACCTCCCAAGTCAGAGCCCAACACTGTAGGGCTCCTTTTCTTTCTGAGTGCAGTGGGCTCCCCCTCTTTTCCAAGTGCCTGGAACCCTCTGCCCATCTCCTCTCTCCTGAGAAGCCTGGCCTAGCCAGCATTGCAGGTTTGGCTCAGCCTCCCCCTAGGGTCCTGCAGCCAGGCTTTATGGGCTCACTTTGCACTCACCTGTAGAATCCCCACCTGTGAAATTCTCCACCTCCTGGCCTGCTATTCTCCCCACCATGTCCGGCATTCCAAACATCCAGGCCCAGGCCCAAACCCCTGAACGTTCTGCATGCCTTCCTATGTGGGTACTCTCCTTGCCTAGAAGACCCCTCTTTCGCTGCCACAGCCTGGCAAAGCCTCTGCTTCAATGTCATCTCTGCTGGGAAGTCAGCACCTTTCCTCTCAAGCTCAGAAAATCACTCCCTCTTCTGCTTTACCATGTATATACACTTTGGGCTTATTTACATACAACATTGAAAATTTATTTGTCAGCCCCTCCACCACTCTGAGCTCCCTGAGGCTATGACAGAATATTCATCTGGGTATCCCCATACTCTAGTACGGTGCTGGATATAAACACTCAAGAATTTTTATTTGAATGAATGGCCCCTCTATAGTTCATGTATATGGATGTGAATTGTATCCATCATTAAACTAAGGTACTCAAAGCCTTCCATCTGTTTAGGCTTCCCAAATGGTGCTAAAATCTAAATCCTGCCCTGCATGCACCCCGGGACTACACTAGCGAGCCTTCAGAAATGATTTTATGTGGAAATGGCGCCATCTGGTGGTTTTTGGCAAAACAGACTCTCAGTTGGAGAGTGAAAAGGGCTTTGTCCCTTCGCTAAATTGTGGTGACAGAGCCCCTGCAGCTCTGGCAAGGTGCATGCCACTCCTTGACCTCCCAAGCACTTGAGTGAGGGGTTGGGAAGGCAAGGTCACCTCCAGGACTGCTGAGGAAAACCTGCTTACTTCTCTACCTCTCGTTTGCTGCAACTGTCCCCCCAAAAAGGACAGGCTCTTCCTTGCCACCAGGTGCCACTTTTCCACCAACACTCCCACCTGCCAGCCCAGTCCTGTTTGTCCATCCACCTGCTTGACATCACCACTGTGATATCCTCCAGGGGCCTGAATCATTACCCAAACTTAACTCATCTCCCCCAACTTATACCTCCCTATCTGAGCAAAGGGCAGCTCACGACCAGCTGAGCCAGGACATTTCCTCTCCCCCACTCTCCAGCTCCCACACATCACCAAGTCACATTTGACCTGTCTCAAATCCATCGGTTTCTCTGTGTCCCCTCACCTTCCCAGGGGACCCCTCCTGGGCTCCCTGCTGCCACCCTGTACCACAGCCCACCTCCACATATGTGATCCCCTTCTGCCCCCAACATTCCTGCACTTTCCACCTCTGCTAGGACAAGGCCCCCAGCCCACATGGCCTGGCCCTGGCCTCCTCTCAACAGCCTCCTCTCTGGCCCTTCTCCCTCCTGCTCCCATCCAGCCAGAGTGGCCTTTTGGCATCATGCTCCTCTCCTCATCCCAGAGCCCTCTCACTTGCCTCTGCTCAGGGCTGTGCCCCTGTCCCCTGGCTGGTTAACTCCTACCCTCATCCTTCCTCCTCTGCCTCCCGCCCTGGAGCAAGCAGACAAAGGGAGATTGGGAGGGAGAGGTGCTGGAGAGGGAAAATGCAGGCACTCCTGACCTCTGGGAGTAGTGGCGCAGGGTGGGTATGGACCTGCCCTGCCTCCACCTCTCTCCTTCTACAATGCTGGCTCACCACCACCATCAACCAAAATGACCCCTCCCCCAGCTTAGCAGCACAGTGGAGTGGTTAAGGGCACTGCCTCTGGCATGAGATTGCCTGGATTCAAATCCTGGCTGTGCCACTTAATGGCTGTGACATGAGGAGGGCTACGTAACCTCTCTGAACTTCTAGGTCTTCATCTGTAAAATGGGGGTGATGATTTTTAAATAATCAATAATAAATCTGTCTTTTTCTCTGATTAGGGCAAGCTCCCACTATATATAGTACTTCTCCTTTAGAGTAACTGTGAAAATTGTGACTAATAGTTTGTTTAAAACTTGTCTCCCCTGTCAAAATGAAAGTCCTACCAGGGCAGGGAGAGGGTGGGTCTTGCTCACTGCGGTATTCCCCAGGCCTAGCCCAGGTCCACACATAGTATAGCAGTGTGGTTGAGAGATGAGGCTTGGGAGCCAGAGGCCAGGCCATGTTCTCAAGTAATTCAAGATACCTGGTCTCGTGTTGTCTTCTCTCGAATGGTAACAGCATCTCCATCAGAGGGCTGCTTGGGTAGTGCTACCTGCACACAGTAGGTGCTCAGTCCATGTTGGCTGTTACTCTAGCAGACACTCAATAAGGACTTGAATAAGACTTCTAGTTTCTGGTCTGATATGTAAAGAACTTGGAAACCATCACTCCCATTCTCACAATTGGGAAAAAAGCTGAACAAACCAAAAACCAACAATACTTCCTAGGCCCATCAGAGAATTTAGGTCATAGGGCAAAATGCTGACCTGAGAATTGGAGAGACAAACACGTTATTATGGAGAATCACAACTTCGCAGATACAGAAACCTCCGGGAAACAGCACCAGAGTAGGGAAGCTTAAATATAATTGACGAATTGCTGGAGGCTCAATGTGGACAAGCTTGAGATTTAATAGGTCCAGGGGCCCCAGTCTTAGAAGGCCCCCAACTTCCTGAATTTTGCTTCCAGGAGCCCCACCACGTTCTCACAATGAAGATCAGAGAACCCCTCCCTCCTGCCTACTTCAGCAAGGGGAGAGGAATATAGCCATTTTGAAATATGTCCAGAGCATTCTCTTTTCCTTAGCAAAGGCCTGCCCTCAAGACAGACTGTTTTTCCAGAGCCTACCTAACCTGAGGGAAGGAAAACATCCAACTCTGGCCCCCTCTGGCCTTCCTGTCTCTCCTGAGGTGGGGGTAGTGGAGGGGAAAAGGCAAGGAGGACATGGGCCAGGGCCACAGGCTCACTAAGAGACTGAGGCCTGAGCAGAGGACCCTCCACTCTCCTCTTGGCCCCACCACCACATCAGCAGGTCCCTTTGTAACCACAGGGGATTTCAGCTGGAAGAGCTAAAAGCCTCAGGCCCTATTTAAGAAGGAACCTCTAGGGAAACCTAAAGACAACAAGGGAGACAAAAACAAGAGCACAATAAGAAATGTTAATCTCTGACACTGCAGCTGCTGGAGAGAGTAAACACAGCCTAACTCCTAACCAGATAAATATAAAACCTCACACTCTCTGCCTCCATTCCTTTACCCCTGCAGCATATCTGGCTTTCAACAAAACATGATGCTGTATGATACAAGGTAAAAAATAGTCTGAAGAGACAAGGCAAGCATCAGAACCAGACTCGGATAAGGCAGAGATGTTGGCATTGTCAGACTTGGAATTTAAAACTGTGATAAATATGCAAAGGGATCTAATAGAAATAGTGGATGACACACAAGAACAGATAGGCAGTGTAGGCAGAGAGAATGGAAACCCTACGGAAAAATCAACAGGAGATGCCAGGAATAAGAAACCCTGTAATAGAAACGAAGAACGCTTTTGATGGACTCATTTGTAGACTAGACACAACCAGGGAAAGAATCAGTGAGTTTGAAGAAATGTCAATAGAAAGTTCCTGACTGAAAAGTCAAGACAAAAAAAAAAAAAAAAAAAAAAAGAATGGAAAAAAAGGTGGAACAGAATAACTTAAAACTGTGGGGCAATTACAAAAGATATAACACATGCATAACGAGAATACCAGGAGGAGAAAAATGAAGGGAACAGAAAAAAATATTCAAAGCAATAGTAGTTGAGAATTTTGCAATGGTGGACCCCATACAACAGATCCAGGAAACTCAGAAAACCAAGCAGGGTGAATACCCAAAACTCTACACCTATGCACAGCATATTCAAACTGCAGAAAATCAGACACAGAAAAAATCTTGAAAACCAGAGGACGAAAAACTCCTTACCTAAGGAGGAGCAAGGATAAAAATTATGTGACTTCACTTCAGAAACCATGCAAGCCAGAAGAGAGTGGGGCACATATTTAAAGTGTCAAAGGAAAAAAAAACCTAGAATTTTATGTCCTTCAAGAGTGAGTAGAAATACTTTCTTAAACAAAAATCAAAGGAAATGGTCTCCAGTAGACTTGCCTTGCAAGAAATGTTAAAAGTTCTTCAGAGAGGGAAAAGAATATAGGTCAGAAACTTGGATCTACAGGGACACCTGGGTGACTCAGTAGGTTAAGTGTCTGCCTTCAGCTCAAGTCATGATCCCAGGGTCCTGGGATAGAGCCCTGCATCAGGCTCCTTGCTCAGCAGAGAGCCTGCTTCTCCCTCTACCTGCCACTCCCCCTTCTTATGCTCTCTCTCTCTCTCTCTCTCACACACACACACACACACACAAATAAACAAATAAAAATACTAAAAAAAAAAAAAGACAAGTATCTACATAAAGACAGGAAGAGAGCTAGAGAAGAAATAAAGATAAAACAAATACTTGAGTGAAACAAAGAAGCCACACTTCCCCCAGTAAGTCCTCCTGTTCTGGCCCAGCCTGGCACCCCTTCTAGTGTTCCAGGAACACCTAGCATGGTCTGCTGATACAGTTTTGTGCTGGCCTGGCATCTCTGTCCCCAAAAAGCTGGCTGTCCTCAGTCTATGTGTCCCCAGAGCCCAGTCCAGGAAGAGCCTGATTAAAGAATGAATAGCAAGAACTCACACCAGAGGCCAGGACAGTGATTAAATAGCTTGTCTCTTTATTAGCAGTTCAGCGGGAAGATTCCAGTGCTGCCACTGTCACAAGGAAGGTCTCACCCGCCGGATTCTCTCTGCCCAGGTGTGGTCGCTCCTCCGGTCAAGGGGTGATAGACTTTCTTCTGACACAGGCTGTTCCTTGACCCTGAAGGACACGAACCTGGGAAGCAGAGGAATGCCCAGGGGGCACGTCACAGAAGCATAGGATGGCTAAAGGGCTTGATCGTGCCTCCGAAGCCAGTCCCAACATTCCTAGAGCTGCGTGTAGAGCAGAAAAACCCACGGAGGGAAAGGACGGTGGTGCATCAGACAGACCTGGCTCTGCTTCTTCAAACTTCAGAAGACCCTGCAAGCATCCCAGATTCCTCATTGTCTTTAATATTAGTAAACAGTTGACATGGCACATCATGTCATTGACTAAGTGCCGATAGCCATTTTCCTCAAGGCAATGTTCTGAAGTCTGAAGAAATTGAGGCACGGGGGCATAAATCAACTTACCCAAGATAGAGCTGGACTGAAAGATAGTGTCCACTCCTAAGGCTTGGCTTAAGCTCTGCCGTCTGTGTAATGGGCATGAACAATGCCCTCCTCTTAAGGTTCTTTTGGATCAGGTAAGAAATTTTGACAATGCCTTGTGCCAAACCTGGCATTCGGTAAGTGTTCCATAAATGCCAGCACTCTACCTCCATGGCCTTCCTTTAAGCATGTTGGGGGTTGACTGGGTCTAAAACACTCCTTCAGCACCCCCGTGACAGCCAGTTCAGTCTTCATACTTGGCAAGGGTGCAGTAACCTTTTCCTGAATGAATGGCCTCTGTAGTGTATTGCCTGTCATTGGCCTTCTACCTCCCAGAGCTCCGTAAATGGCCACTGTTATGATCACTGGTACCCAGCGCAGGCCAAGAAGTCACAGGACCCAAAGTCAAGGCCCTAACTGGTGGCAGGGCCAAAACCTATGTGCCCTCACTGCTGACCCCAGTGCTCTGTGATCTTCTGGTTCATCATGGGGTCAGTAGACCTACAGCAGCAATGCCTGGGCATGTTAGAAACGCAGTACAGCAGGCCCCCCACAACCTACTAACACAAGATCCCCAGGTGGTCCCTAGCCTGTGCATGATTGAGAAGCCCTTGCGGTGACACCGCAGCTAGAAGAGTCAGAGAGGCCAATCCGAACTTGACTTGGAGTCCTTCCAGAAATTTAAGAGATGCACTGCAGGAGCCTAAATAAGGCAGCTGCCCTATCCCCCACTCTCACTGGCCCCAAGTGCAGGCCCCCTCACCAAAGGAAAGGCTAAACCTTATTATCAAGCTCCCGCCCCAGTGCAATGTCTCACGCCCAGGCTCGCCATCTCCCCTGCCCAGCTCCTCACCTGTCCGCCCTCTCACCTGTAGCTCTCAGCATTCTGCATAGGAATTTCTGTTGGGAGTCCACTGAGATGATTCATCCATAAGGTTGCCTATGCTGCAGGGACAGAGAAGAGGAGCAAGGCAGACAGGAGGCTGCCAGATGGCAAAGCCTGCTCAGAGCGCACACCCAGACCACGGTATGGAGCTGGGGTGGCTGGTCAGCCATTGCCCCATTCGGGCCCTGGAGCAGAGTCTTACGAAGAGGCATTCAACACAGAAGGGTTCCAGACACAGTCAGGGAACCTGCAAAGGAGAGGCCAGAAACACCCCCGCCCACCACCCCCTGACCCTATTAGGTGTACAAATCAGATAATCTCCAACAGCTTACCTTCTTCTCACCTGCTCTATTCGCTCTCTCATAACATCACTCCTCGCCTCACTCGGCACTTGGAAGATATGGGTATGGCTGCAAAACACCATTCAAACATTGGGATTCCTGAGTTTCTCTTTCACTAGGCATAGCGAATGGGTTGGAATCATACAAACGATAGTTCTGACCCTGTCGCCGTGAACTTTTGAGCTAGGCCTTCACTTGTCTTGCATGAGGCACACAAAGATTTTTTTGTTTTGTTTTGTTTTGTTTTTTACTATCAAGTACCCCGAGCCACCCAATAATCCTGGGCAGGTAGCAAGTGGTCCTAAGAAGAGTTGAAGAAACAGAGAGGTTAAGTGCCTTTACTAGAGTTGCACATCAGGTCAGTGGTCTTGTAAGACATGGAATTCACCCCTTCTGAATCCAACTTCCTTATCAGCTCTTTATGACCTACACTGTGCCATACTTACCATGGTTTAGAGATAATTCTACAAAAATCTGCCACAAAGAAGCTGATGGCCCACATCACTGCTGTTCTGTTTTATTTCACCATGCCGACTTGCCTTTGTCTCTGTGGTCCAATTCATGTCCTCTTCAACTCCATCCCCCTCTCCCCCCACAAACCCTCGATTCCAACTGAATCCCCCATTTTTGCTTCTATTGTTCTAGGTGCCTTGGGACTTTCAATGTGAAGACAGCATTGATACTGCCTCAAAGACTTGAAGCCTGAAGGTGATAAATATGCTCATTTATCACTCACACAAGGTAGAGCTGAGTCAGTGCCCAAAGAGTGGGGTAAGAAAGAATAAAGGGATTCCAGAAAAGGGAGAGATTACTCCCAGCCCAAGGCCCAGAGAAAGGGCCACAGCCCTGTGCACTGGAGGCCAGGTGGAATTGGCCAAGTTGCCAAGGCTCTCATGACCTGTGGAAGCCCCCTCCTCCCCACTCCTGTTTATTCAGTCCCTACTCAGTCCATGGGTCAGTCCAAGCAAATGTCCCACTAGAAACCTTTCCAGGGTCCCCCAGGTAGCAAAGCCTAGAACTTGCACAAGCTGGGTCCCCCATGCTATGCTCTTGTAGATACTCCTCATGGCTTTTCTGACATTTTCTCTAATATTCACATACCTTATTCATCTAGTTCACTTTTATACCTTTGAAACTGGGGACTCCATCTTATTTTCTCTCTCTTTAGAGGGCCTAGCAAACATCTACCAAAAAAATGAGTATCTGCTGATGCTTAATGAAGGGATATGTATTCCCTGACTACATATATACTGAAACTAATAAAAGAATGCCAAAACCAGTGGATTGGAGGGGGAGCCAGGCACAGTTTATGGGCTTAAAAAAATCTCCACAGAAAGTCCAAAGTGGAAAAATTATATATGGAAAATTGTGATTCCTGTAGCTTGTCTCCAAAGCTTTAACCTGGTTATGCCATAGAGCTAAGGTCTAAAAAATTTCTGAAGATGATATTCATATTATCCAGACCAAGGAACTGCCACATGTAGAGTTCCATCCAGTGCAGCCATGTCAGGCAGGGACAGGCTCCCACGTATAAGGCTATGGCTGGATTACAGTCCCCAACCTTTATGATTTTAGAATACAGTTCCCATCCCAAAAGTCTTTCCCAGGAAGGTCTCAAATTCCACCATTGTCACTGCCTCCTGAGCATTTGAATCCTGTTTTAAAATACTAATGGCACCATAAGGGGTAAACACAAGAAAACTGGATATCCCCAAAGCAAAAATACATTTCTTGAGAAATGTGTCCTCCTTGATAGAAGTGAACAAAGCTGGCGATGGGGACATGGGAAGAAAAAGAGTACAGAAATGAGAGAGAGAGCTCCTCCACATTTTCATGGAGGACAAGTTTAAACCCACAAGTCTTCTGCTGGAAAGAGACCCTGAGTGAACACAGTCCTGAAAAGGAAATAGGGAAGCTTATGCCAGAAGAAATGAGCCGGCTTCCAGGCCCAGCTCCCTCCACATTGGGTCTCAGGCCCTTTGGAGCCAGGAAAGGGAAGGAGGTGGTCTGTGCTCTAGCAAGCACAGTGGGAGGCTGGCAAAGCCACCATAATGTGGAGCACAGAATTCTAGCCTAGGGCGCTGAAAAAACTCCTCTCACCTCAGCTGCAGATGAGGGCTCAGGCTTTTGCATTTTAAGAGCTTATTTTCTTTTAGCTCTTTAAAGTGCAGCCACTTCTGAACAAATCAAGTGCAAAAGTAACAGAAGTCTGAAATTTATTCAGAAGCATTGAAGAAATGGTGA
This sequence comes from Phoca vitulina, assembly GCF_004348235.1. Taxonomy (NCBI): domain Eukaryota; kingdom Metazoa; phylum Chordata; class Mammalia; order Carnivora; family Phocidae; genus Phoca; species Phoca vitulina. The sequence continues at coordinate 9,060,767 of NW_022589737.1, forward strand.
GCAAGCCCAGTTTTGCAACCCCTGAAATCATGTTAAAACTTAGGAATGAGCTGGGCTTTCAAGATAGCAAAAATATTCCCTTAAAACCCCAAAGTAAGGCTGAAAAATTTCTCAGCCAAAGAAGTCAATGTCTCTGGAGAAGAATAGCCATCAGTTTGTGTTGGCCAGGAATCCCGAAGGTGGGGGACTTGTGCCTCCCTCCCCACAACTCCACTCAGGGCAAATGAGAGGCTTTACCTCCATCTTATGAACTGGATTCTTGTTCTTTCCTCCAGGACCTCTTGACTCTGGTTTGCCAACAAATCAGACTTTGAGAGATGGTGCTTCACCTAGGAAATCGGGGTAGTGTGCACATGATTACTGTCCAGCAAGGACACCATGGCCAGGATGGAGCCCAGCTTGGACAAGCTCTGCCCACTAGCCCAAGACCCTTTTCAGTTGGACCCTGTGCCTGCCCACCTCCCTCTCTGCCCACTCCCCTAGGATGATTGTCTCAAATTCTCAATTACCACATCTCTGGTGACATGTACATCTTGGCCATGGGTGGGAGCACAGTTGGTGGACATCTTCTCCTTTATGTCCTGGGAAGCTTCTTCTTCAGTCTGAAAGGTGAGCAACTTCCCCTGAAAGTGTTGCTCTGTATCTGAGCCCAAGTCTTTCTCTTCTGCTTTTTCCCTGTTTTCCCCTCTGTCACAACACACATGTCACGTGTCCTCACATACACACTCTGTATCTCACAGTCCCTGCAGTAAGCATGTCTATTACTACCTTCCTGTAGAATTCCAGGGGACTCATTAAGTCCTTGGTCCTATCCCAAGGTATTCCTGAGACTCCCTGTAGCTGGAGATGACACATCTGAAACCCCTCATCCAGTATCCTTAAGAAGAAGGGTAAGGATAGTGGTGATTCCAACACACCTTTGACAAGGACACAAGCCCCAGCATCTTCTAGGACATTTGGTGAATTAGACACAGCTCTAGGCAAAGTGTTTAGCAACGAACTTGAGTTACCCAGTTCTAAGGGGAAAGGAGTCCAGATTCCTGCACCCACGGAGGCCAGCTCTCTAGAGTTCGGGGTACCCTGAGTCAGAGAGGAATGTTACTCACTTTTTTCAACCAGTGCTGTACTATAGATACAGCCTCGCTTTCTACAACTTCAACGTCCTGCAACAAATTGGTAAGTTAATGCCTCAGAATACCTAGAGACCCAGCCCTCCTCCTCCATTATTATCCAGTTATATAAGATCTCTTGGAAGAGCAGTGGAGAGCTCAGAAGGGAGCAGATAGATGAGAAACAATTCCAGGTAGCTACCCCCAGCTCTACTTACCGAACTGGTTTTTGGTGGGAAGGGGAACCCTGCACCTTTCCGGGCAAGAATGTACACAATCCATGTTGTAATTATCATCTTTGAACTTATGCCAGGCCTCCTTCTTGGCTCCCTCCTTCCATCGAAGCTGCCTGAGAACTCCTCTGGAACAAGAAGGTCATTGATGGGAGCTGCCCACCTGATTGGCTGGCCAGTGATGATGTGACAATGGCCTCCTTTAATCTCCGGGGTCAGAGTGGAGATGGAAAAAAGAGGTCAGGAAGTATCTGCCTTAGTGATGGCCATAGCTCAGAAATGGACAGATAAGGGGATGGGAACAAAAAATAAGATACAACCAATATAAACCTGAGGAAGACAGAGGGGGAAATTATCAAAATTATAGAGATTTGGTTGGGGTAGGGGGATTATGGCTGGTCACCCAGTTTTAAGCAATGCTGAAGCAGAAAAACATTCTATGAATCAAAAGAATAAATTTGTAACAAAATGAAACAGGCCCTCTAGAAGTTGATTCAAACAATGCCACAGGTACTTCTTATTCTTACATATGGGGGAAGAAAGAATTTGTCCACCCCCCAAAAAATCAAAGATAAAGGAAGAAAATTCCCAACAAGGACATTTTCTTTTTTTCTACTTTGTTTACACCAGTGATTCAAATCATAAAAAAAAAATCCAAACAATTAAAGGTATAGAGTAAAAAGTGCAAGTGCCATTTGTTATAAAAAAAATAATTTCCTGATGATTTCCAGTGGACTGCTGCAATGGAAGGACAGTAAAGTTGAGGTGAAAAGGAGATTGTGTTGTGACTTCAGAGTTGGGGGGAAACATTGATAGCTCAGGTGGCTGCTATTCCCATCTAGAACTTTCACCGAGAAATTGAGGAATTCAGAATATCTAAAGGATTCTAAGCAAATGTTCAGCTGCTCTCAAAAGTAACTGTAGTCTAACCCTGAGACTATTCTCAAGGTCCTAAAAACCAGGGTTGCAATCCTGTCTTTACACTAACTCATTGTGTGACCTTGACCCAATCAATCATCAGTCTCTGGTTCTAGTTTCTTTGTCTTCAAAATGAAAAGAACAGAATAATGTCTGTAGTTTTCTTTTAACTCTAATATTCTATAAATGTTCTCATTCTCATTCTTCCAAGAGTATCAAAGAGTATCTCTCTCCCCAATTCCCCTCATATAGACACTATGTCTCCTCCCTCTCGACAAATCACCTCAATTTTACATCTTCTTTATTGATCAGAATACTCTAGGCTATGTTGAAGCAACAAACTAGTCCCCAAATTAAAAAGGTTTATTTCTCACACAGGGTGATATATGGAAGTGTTGAATCACTATATTGTACACCTGAAACTAACATAACACTGCATGTTAACTAACTAGAATTAAAAATAAAAACAGAAAAGCTTCACTTCTCACTCTCAAAAACTCCAATACAAGTTGAGAAGCTCTTCAGGGAAGTCGTGTTCCATGTGGTGACTTAGAGATCCACGAAGAATTCCATCCCGTGGCTCCAAGGTCTCAGGATGTTACCTCCATGATTGCCGAAGCAAGAAGAGAGAACATATGGAGGAACAAAATCAGCTCTTCCGCTTCAGCCCAAAGGCTTCTTCTTAAAGCTTATTGGCCAGTACTAGTCATATGACCCCAACCTAACTCCCAGGGGGACTGAAATTAAAAAACAGAAGATGAAATTACTTGTCAACATCTCTGTTTCTGCCACTATCCCCTAAAAGTTATGTTTCTATCTTTATTGATATATTTTTTTAATATAAAAACATTAACTTGAGTCAAAAGTTAAAACTACATGAAAAGATATACTCAGGGGAATTCTACCTCGTCTCCTCTCTGTTTAACCTTGTTCTTACTTCAGAAGTAAGGTTTTCATAAGTTTTTAGGATATACATCCTGCGTTTGTTTCCAAAATAAGAGAGATACATAAATCTAGTCTCACTTTTTTATTAATATGTTAGAAAATGCATACAGGACAGTATACAAATACATGCACAACTCAGAAAAATTAAGTGGGTGTGGGTACACACACACACACATTGAACCACTTCTAGTACCCCAGCAAGCCCAAGTAATACTCTCCCACAAGGTGACCAACATTTTTACCTCTATTACCAAAGCTAAGTTTTGCCTAGTATTCCTTTGTATTAGCAGAACACAAATTATTTATCAAATTTACTATTAATGGACATTTATGTTATTCTACTTTGATACTTTTTAAAATAATGCTGCTATAAACACTCTTATATCTATTATTTGGTTGACATAAGCACTAAATCTTTAGAGTATATACATACCAAAAAGTAGAATTGCTAGGTCATAGGCTTGACATATATTTAGTATCAGTATATACCAAAGAATATTGCAAAGTGGTTGTACCAATTACTGCCCATACGCAATGTATGAAAGGAACAGTTGCTTTACCTTCTTACCAACACTTGATATATCATTTTTTATTGAATATTTAATCCATATGAAAGAATATTTATAGTACAGTTTATGTACAGTTTAAAGAATAACAATACAAGGATACCCATTAAAGAAAAAGAACATTATTGTTACTTTTGAAATCCCCTCTGTACCCCTCCCTGATTCTATCCTTTTCTCTTTCTTTTTTTTATTAAGTTTACTTATTATGTCATTTTTATAGTTTAGCCAGATGAATGGAGATAAATTGGTAACCAAGGATAGTTTAATTTGTAAAGAATTAATTAATTAATGGTGTTAAACATCTGAGTTACATGGTGACTCTATTTTTGAGGAGCTGTCAAAATGCTTTCTAAATGGCAGCACCATTTTACATTTCCACCATAAATGTGTAAGAGTTCCAATTTCCCCACATCCTTGGCACAGTGTTATCTGTCATTCTAATTTTAGCCATTCTAGTAAATGTAAAGTGGCATCTCTTTGTGGTTTTGATTTGTATCTCTCTAATGATAAATGATGATGAGTATCTTTTCATGTGCTTATTGGCCATTTGTATATCTTTTTTGGGGAAATATCTATTTAGATACTTTCGATTTTATAATTGGATTATTTGTCTTTTTATTGTTGAATTTTAAGTAAAAGTTATTTATATATTCTGTGTACAAGTGTCTTCTCAGATATATGATTAGCAAACATTTATTCTGTAGGTTGTCTTTTCACTTTCTAGAAGTTATCATTTGAAGGAAAGAAATGATGAATGAAGTTATCATTCATCACATAAAATAATAAATTGGACTTTTAATGAGGTGCAACTTATTTTTACTTTTGTTGCTTGTGCTTTTGGTGCCATATCTAAGATATACTTATTACATGGTCATAAAGATTTATTCCTATATTTTTTCTAGGAATTTAATAATTGTTGCTTTTACATTTGTGTCTATTATCCATTTTTAGTTAATTTTGGGTATGGTGTAAGGTAGGGGATCCAACTTCATTCTTTTTGCATTTTGAATTTAGTTGTCCCAGGCCCATTTGTTGAAAAGAATTTCTTTCACTATTAAATTGTCTTAGCTCCCTTGCCACAAATCAATTAACCATAAATGTAAGAGTTTATTTCTGGACTGTAAATTCTTTTTTTTTTTTTAAGATTTTGTTTATTTTAGAGAGAGAGAATGTGAGTGGGGGGTGGGGCAGAGGGAGAGGGAGAGGCAGAGAATCTCAAGCAGACTCCACGCTAAGTGTGGAGACTGATGTGGGGCTCTATCTCACAACCCTAAAATCATGACCTGAGCCTAAACCAAGAGTCGGATGCTTAACCAACTGAGTGACCCATCTGCCCCATGGACTGTAAATTCTTTTCCATTCATATATGTATCTACCTTTATGCCAATACCACACTGTCTTGATTATTTGATTACTTAATTGTAGTATGTTTTGAATTGTTTTGGTTATTGTGAGTTTCTTGAATTTCCATTGAAATTTTGGAATCAGCTTATCAATTTCTCTAAGAATAATTTTAAAAGCCTGCTGATATTTTGATAGGGATTGTACTGACTCTGTTGATCAATTTGGAGAGTATTTTCATCTTCATAACACTAAATTTACCACTCCAAAAACATGGGGTGTTTTTCTATTTATTTACATCTCCTTTAATCTCTTTCAACAAAGTTTTGTAGTTTTCAATGTGCAAGTCTTGCACCTCATTTGTTAAGTTTATTCCTAAGTAGTTTATTCTTTTTTATGATATTATAAATGGAATTATTTTCTTAATTTTATTTTTGGATTTGTCATTTCTAGTGTACAGAAATACACTAGATTTTTTTAACATTAATCTGTATCCTGCAACTTTGCTGAACTCATAATAGTTTTTTTGTGGTTTCCTTAGAATTTTCTATATATAAGGTCATGTTTTCTGCTGTTAAAGTGAAGTTCTTAATTGAGAAGTAACGGAATCCTGGAAATTGGTATGAAGACATATGGAAAGATCCTAATAAGGCTGGAGCTATTAAAATCCTAAATAATTCTTACTCTTCTTTGCCAGTAGAAGCAGTCCTTCCATCCCATCTGAAGAGATTAATACTGCTTTGCCTGAGGTACTTGCCTTCAAAGACACTGTTGCTTCTCCTCCAGGACCCATCCTCATTACCCTGCTTGGCTTTTAGATTTATAAGTACACTCAAGGCCCAGCAGTCCCCAACAGGTGAGATACAAAGTGTAAACAATGAGGAGTTGCACTACACTCCAAAAGAACAACATGATTTTTCCAATTAATCCAGGCATAATTTTGGGGAACATGTTTGTGGATGAATATGAAGGATAGAAGATAATGGTGGAAGGAAAACATAAAGTTTGATCTGGACACATTTATTGATATGGGCCCACCATGCAGAGATTCTACATATAATATTGGAGCTCAGGGAGTTAGAAAGGGCTCTAATGGTTTGCTTGGTTGTTTGGCTCAAACATGGATCAAAAGATGACCTACATTAAATGAATTTGAAATGCCAGAATTGCCTTGGTATATTATAGAGGAAGGTATCCAAAGGCTTAGGGAGATTGGAATGCGAGAGTATATTTATCATGTAAGACATGCATACCCACCCCTGGAGGGTCCAGAGGACACAGCTTTTACTATGGATGAAAGAAATAAATTTGTGAGGGGAACCCCAACATCCTTGAAGGGCTCTGGGGTCACTCTTCTCTGTAGGTCAGAAATTAAAGTGGGAACTGCTGCCACTTAATGTGGGGACTATAAAAGCAATAGGGATATTTGGACCCCAGGTAGCAGAGGCCATGCAGCAACCTTAATCATCAAAAGCAAGGTGGGCATGGTTACTGTAATAGACAATGGAGTCCAAGCAGTAATAAGAAGAGCCTGACTTCCAGAGATCTATAGTGTTGGCTAGTTAGAAGTGAAATAGATGAGTGGTGTACTAAATTCTTGCCTGATCTATATAAGAGGAAGAATTCTAGGTCAAGTGAACAGAAGTCTAACTTGAATCATAAAAACAGAGTCATGGCCCTTTGACCAATTCTGACTTGAGCCAATGTACAGACCCAGAACACTTTGAATGAAGAACAACCCAGATCCCCTTAAGGAAGGACCCTGCTACATTACCAAAAATGCATAGTGTTAATCTTTCTTCCACTCTTCTCAAAGGGACTTACAGCCTTTTACTGGGGTGACTGTACAGTGAGGAAAAGGAAACAGACTTTTCAAGGATTACTGGAGACTGGCTCTGAACTTATACTAATTCTAGGAGACCATAATTCAAAGCAGGAGCTTAGGGAGATCAGGTGATCAGTGGAATTTTAGCTCAAGTCCCTCGCACAGAGGGCCCAATGGGCCCCTAAACCCATTCTATGGTTCTGTAGTTGCAGAATGCATAATTGCATAGTAGACATATTCAGCAATGGGAGACTCCCCCACACCACTTCCCTAACCTGTAGAGTGAAGACGATTATGGTAGGAATGGCTAAGTGGAAGCCAGTAGAATATCCTCTACCTGGGAAAGAGTAAACCAAAAGCAATACCACATTCCTGAGGGATTATAGAGATTAGTGCCACCATTAAGGACCTTAAAGATGCAAGGATGGTGATTCCCACCACATCCCCACACAATCTGCCTATTTCATCTGTGCAGAAGACAGAAAGATCTTGAGGAATGACAGTGGATTATTGTAAACTTAACCAGGTGGTGACTCCAACTGCAGTTGCTGTTCCAGATGTGGTTTCATTGCTTGAGCAAATTAAAACAATCCCTTGTACATGGTATGTGATGTATAGATATGTATCCAGCAAATGCTTTTCTCTTAATACCTGTTAGTAAAAGCCACCAGAAGTAGTTCTGCCACTCGGTTCGTATGATCCAGTAGATTCAATGGTGCTTGAAGTGTCAGTAGCAGATAGAGATGCTTTATGAAACCTTCAGCAGGCCTCTATTATGTAAATCACAGTGGGAACCATTAGGATTTGGAGCAAAGCTTTGCCATCCTCTCTGGATAACTACTCTCCTTTTGATATACAGCTTTTCATTTGCTACAAGGCCCTAGTAGAGAATGAATGTTTAAACATGGGCCATGGAATTACCAGGCAACCTGAGCACCCTTTATGAACTGGGTGTTATCTGGCCCATCATGCTATAAAGTTGTGTGCACACAGCAGTACACCATCACCAAATGGAAGTGGTAGACTTGAAATCAGGCACAAACTGGCCCTGAAGGCTCAAAAGAATTTTATGAGGAAGTGGCCCAAATATCCTCATTCCCTACTCTGGCTACACTACCGTCTTTCTCCCAGTACGTACCTATGGCCTCATGTGGAGTTCTATGTGATGAGCTGACAGAGAGAAGACTCAGGCTTGATTTACAGATGATTCTGAAAAATATGTCATCAAAACCTGAAAGTATACTGCTACAACACTACTTTCTGGGACATCCCTAAAGGACAGTTAGTGAAGAGAAATCCTCCCTTGAAGTGCTGAAGGGCAGAACTTCAGGCAGTGCACTTGGTTGTTCATTTTCCTTGGAAGAAGTGGCCACACTTGCGACTGTATACTAATTCATGGGTTGTAGTCAATAATTTGACTAGATACTCAGGGACTTGGAAGGAACATGATTGGAAAATTGGTAACAAGGAGGTATGGGGAAGAGGTATGTGGTTAGATCTCTGTGGATGGGGGTGAAAAGTGAAGATATTCATGTCCCACATGAATGTTCACCAAAGGTGACCTCAGCAGAGGAGCATTTTATTAATAAGTGGATAAGATGACCCATGCTGTAGATACTAGTCAGTCTCTTTCCCCAGCTACCTCTGTTATCACTTAATGGGCCCAGGAACAAAGTGGCAATGGTAGTCGGGACAGAGGTTATGCATGGGTTCAGCAACATGGACTTCCACTCACCAAGGCTGACCTATAAGCCACAACTGACTGTCTAATCTGCCAGCAGCAGAGACCAATACTGAGTCCCAGCTACAGGGCCATTCCTTGGGGTAATCAGCCAGCTACCAGACAGCAGGTTGATTATACTGGCCTATTTCTATTATGTAAGAGACAATGTTTTGTTCTTACTGGAACAGATACTTACTCTGCATATGAATTTGCCTTCTCTGCACACATTGCCTCTGCCCAAACTACCATCAGTAGACTTACAGAATGCCTTATCTACTATCATGGTATTTACACAGCATTGCTTCTGATCAAGGGAACTTACAGCAAATTAAGTGCAGCAATGAGCCTATTCTCATGGTATTCACTCATCTTACCATGGTCACTACCACCCTATAGAAACTGGTTTGGTAGAACAGTGGAGTGGCCTTTTGAAGACTCATTTATAGTGCCAGCTAGGTGGCAATAACTTGTAGGGCTGAAGCAATGTTCTACAGGAAGTGGTACATGTTCTAAATCATTGTCCAATGTATTGTGCTATTTCTCTCATAACCAGGATTCACAGGTCCAGGAATCAAGGGATGGAAATGGCAGTAGCACTACTCACTATTACCCCTAATTATCCACTAGCAAAATTTTGCTTTCTATCCCCATGACCTTATGCTCTACTGGTCTAGAGACCTTAGTTCCAGAGGGAGGAATGCTTCTACCAGGGGACACAACAATGATTCCTATCAAGTGGTAGTTAATACTGCCACCTGGGCACTTTAGGTCCCTCATGCCTTTGAATCAATAGGCAAAAAAGATAGTTACTGTACTGGCTGGAGTAATTGATCCTGATTACCAAGAGGAAATTAGACTGCTATGAAGTAAGGAAGAGTATCTACTAGGATGTATCTTATTACTATTATGGCCTATGATTAAGGTCAATGGAAAACCAAAACAACCCAATTCAGGCAGGATTACTAATGTCCCAGATCCTTCTGTCAATTTATCATTTTTTCCCCTTATATTATACCTTTGTTTCATGTTTAAGGAAATATCTCTACCCCAAAGTCATGAAGACATACACATGTGTTTTTCTAGAAACGTTATTGTTTTAGAAGCTTTTATACTTAGATCTATGATCTATGTCAAATCAATTTTATGTGTTGTGTATTGTGTTATACATCTAGATTCATTTATACTTTCCATTCCACTAGTCACTATCCCATTGAATGAGAATGGTGCCTTTGTCATAAACAGATGGCAGTGCATGTGTAGAGCTATTTCTGGGTTCTCTTTTCTATTCTATTGATCTACCTTCTTTTTTTTTTAAAGAGTTTATTTATTTATTGACAGAGAGAGAGACAGTGAGGGAGGGAACACAAGCAGGGGGAGTGGGAGAGGAAGAAACAGGCTTCCTGCCGAGCAGGGAGCCCAATATGGGGCTTGATCCCAGGACCCTGGGATCGTGACCTGAGCCGAAGGCAGGCACTTAATGACTGAACCACCCAGGCACCCCGATCTACCTTCTTCTTCCCCTCTCCTCCTCCTTCTTTCTTCTCCTTCTCCTTCTTCCTCTTCTTTAGCATCAATAGCACTCTTCCTTACTTTTAATCTTATCATTGGTCTTGATATCTGGTAGTGTGAGTCCTGATTTTTCATTCTTCTTAATTATTATCTTGGCTTTTCTGGTCTTTTGTATTTCCATTTAATTTTTAAAATTAAATTGTCAATTACCACAAAAAAGTTCTGGAATTTTGATTGGTATTTTATTAAATCTATAGATCAAATGGAGAGAAATGACATTTTATTTAAAGTGAGATTTCCATCCTTAACCTGCTATATTCTTCATTTATGTAAGCTTTTAATTTTATCAACATGTTTTATATATTTCAGTGTAAAGGATTTGCATATCTCTCATTAGATTTATCTCTAGATATTTGATATTTTAGTGCTTTCAATTGTATTTCTTTCTACTTCAGTTCTATTTCAACTAATTTTTGGTAGTAAATAGAAATTTTTTATATTGTCCCTGTATCCAGTAAACTTGTTAAATTCACTTACTAATAGTGACTACATACAGATTTTTTTTTTTTTTTAGATTTTCTGAGTATGAAATTATGGGTTTGTTTTGTTTTGTTTTTTGAGTTGTTTTTTGTTTTGTTTTGTTTTTTTCACTTGCCCTTTTGCCCTAGCTAGTATCTTCAGTAAAATGTTGAATAGACCTGGTAAAAAACAATATTTGCCTTGCTTCAAATCTTAAAAGAAAGCGCTCACTATTTCATCATTAACTCTGGTGCTAGGTCTTTGGTAGATTCCCTTCCCCCAATTAAATATTGTTCCTTCTACTCCTAGTTTGCGGAGTTTTTGTCATGAAAGCATGTTTAATTTTACCAATATTTTTCTGTGTTGAGATGATCATATGGACTTTCTTTTATTCTATTATTATAGTGCATTACACTGACTGACTTTCAAATGTTAAAGCAACATTGAAATTCTATGCAAACCCCACTTGTTCAGGATATATATATATATATATATATATACACACACGCATAATATATATCATATATATTATAGGTTATACACATTATATATAAATATGTAGTCTTATTACAAATTTTGCATCTATGACAATAACAGATATTAGCCTACAATTTCTCTTTCTTGTATTTTTTTGGTCAGATATTGATATCAATGTTGCACTGAGTTCATAAAATGAATTTAGAAGCACTCCCTATTTCTATTCTCTAGAAGAATTCATGTAAGATTTATTTCTTCCATATGTGTTTGGAGGAATTCTTCTGTGAATCTATCGATCTGGACCTGGAGTTTTCTTTGCTGGATAGTTTTTAATTATGGAACTAACTTCTTTAATATATATAGGATTCTTCAGATTTGTTTTTCTGCTTGTGTAAATTTTGCTGTATCTCAAGGAATGTATCCATTTTATCTAAGTTGTCAAATTTACTGGCATAAAGGTGTTCACGATATTCTTTTATCATTTTCCTAATATTTGTAGAATTTGATGTGAATTCTGCTTTATTGTAGAATTTTTTCCCCCCTTCATTTCTCCCTTCCTACTATGTTCTTTTTTTTTTTTTAACATATAACGTATTATTTGTTTCAGAGGTACAGATCTGTGATTCAACAGTCTTACACAATTCACAGTGCTCACCATAGCACATACCCTCCCCAACGTCTATCACCCAGCCACCCCATCCCTCCCACCCCCCACCACTCCAGCAACCCTCAGTTTGTTTCCTGAGATTAAGAATTCCTCATATCAGTGAGAGCATATGATACATGTCTTTCTCTGATTGCCTTATTTCGCTCAGCATAATACCCTCCAGTTCCATCCAAGTTGTTGCAAATGGCAAGATTTCATTCCTTTTGATGGCTGCATAATATTCCATTGTATATAGATACCACATCTTCTTTATACATTCATCTGTTGATGGACATCTTGGCTCTTTCCATAGTTTGGCTATTGTGGACATTGCTGCTATAAACATCGGGGTGCACATACCCCTTCGGATCCCTACATTTGTATCTTTAGGGTAAATACACAGTAATGCAATTGCTGGGTTGTAGGGCAACTCTTTTAAACTTTTTGAGGAACCTCCATACTGCTTTCCAGAGTGGCTGCACCAGCTTGCATTCCCACCAACAGTGTAGGAGGGTTCCCCTTTGTCCGCATCCCCGCCAACATCTGTCATTTCCTAACTTGTTAATTTTAACCATTCTGACTGGTGTGAGGTGGTATCTCATTGAGGTTTTGATTTGGATTTCCCTGATGCTGAGCGATGTTGAGCATATTATCATGTGTCTGTTGGCCATTTGGATGTCTTCTTTGGAAAAATGTCTGTTCATGTCTTCTGCCCATTTCTTGAGTGGATCATTTGTTCTTTGGGTGTTGAGTTTGATAAGTTCTTTATAGATTTTGAATACTAGCCGTTTATCTGATATGTCATTTGCAAATATCTTCTCCCATTCTGTCAGTTGTCTTTTGGTTTTTTTGACTGTTTCTTTTGCTGTGCAAAAGCTTTCTTTCTTGATGAAGTCCCAATAGTTCATTTTTGCCCTTGCTTCCCTTGCCTTTGGCGATGTTTCTAGGAAAAAGTTTCTGCAGCTGAGGTCAAAGAGGTTGCTGCCTGTGTTCTCCTTTAAGATTTTGATGGACTCCTGTCTCACATTGAGGTCTTTCAACCATTTGGAGTCTATTTTTGTGTGTGGTGGAAGGAAATGATCTTGTTTCATTCTTCTGCATGTGGCTATCCAATCTTCCCAACACCATATGTGGAAGAGACTGTTTTTTTTCCATTGGACATTCTTTCCTGCTTTATCGAAGATTAGTTGACCATAGAGTTAAGGGTCCATTTCTGGGCTCTCTGTTTTGTTCCATTGATCTATGTGTCTGTCTTTCTGCCAGTACCATACTGTTTTGATGATTACAGCTTTGTAATACAGCTTGAAGTCCAGAATTGTGATGCCACCAGCTTTGCTTTTCTTTTTCAACATTCCTCTGGCTATTCAGGGTCTTTTCTGGTTCCATACAAATTTTAGGATTATTTGTTCCATTTCTTTGAAAAAAGTGGATGGTATTTTGATGGGGATTGCATTGAATGTGTAGATTGCTCTAGGGAGCATTGACATCTTCACAATATTTGTTCTTCCAATCCATGAGCATGGAAAGTTTTTCCATTTCTTTGTGTCTTCCTCAATTTCTTTCATGAGTATTTTATAGTTTTCTGAGTTCAGATTCTTTGCCTCTTTGGTTAGATTTATTCCTAGGTACCGTATGGTTTTGGCTGCAATTGTAAATGGGATCGACTCCTTAATTTCTCTTTCTTCTGTCTTGTTGTTGGTGTATAGGAAGGCCACTGACTTCTGTGCATTGATTTTATATCCCGCCACTTTACTGAATTCCTGTATGAGTTCTAGCAGTTTTGGGGTAGAGTCTTTTGGGTTTTCCACATAAAGTATCATATCATCTGCAAAGAGTGAGAGTTTGACTTCTTCCTTGATGATTTGGATGTCTTTTCTTTCTTTTTGTTGTCTAGGACTTCTAATACTATGTTGAATAACAGTAGTGATAGTGGACATCCCTGCCGTGTTCCTGACCTTAGGGGGAAAGCTCTGTTTTTCCCCATTGAGAATGATATTCGCTGTGGGTTTTTCACAGATGGCTTTTATGATATTGAGGTATGTACCCTCTATCCCTATACTCTGAAAAGTTTTGATCAAGAAAGGATGCAGTACTTTGTCAAATGCTTTTTCTGCATCTATTGAGAGGATCATATGGTTCTTGTTCTTTCTTTTATTAATGTATTGTATCACATTGATTGATTTGTGGATGTTGAACCAACCTTGCAGCCCAGGGATAAATCCCACTTGGTCGTGGTGAATAATCCTTTTAATGTACTGTTGGATCCTATTGGCTAGTCTTTTGGTGAGAATTTTTGCATCCATGTTCATCAAAGATATTGGTCTGTAATTCTCCTTTTTGATGGGGTCTTTGTCTGGTTTTGGGATCAAGCTAATGGTGGCTTCATAAAACGAGTTTGGAAGTTTTCCTTCCATTTCTATTTTTTGGAACAGTTTCAGAAAAATAATTCTTCTTTCAATGTTTGGTAGAATTCCCCTAGGAAGCCATCTGGCCCTGGGCTTTTGTCTGTTGGGGGATTTTTGATGACTGCTTCAATTTCCTTAGTGGTTATAGGTCTGTTCAGGTTTTCTATTTCTTCCTGGTTCCGTTTTGGTAGTTGATACATCTCTAGGAATGCATCCATTTCTTACAGATTATCTAATTGCTGGCATGGAGTTGCTCATAATATGTTCTTATAATTGTTTGTATTTCTTTGGTGTTGGTGGTGATCTCTCCTCTTTCATTCATGATTTTATTTATTTGGGTCATTTCTCTTTTCTTTTTGATAAGTCTGGCCAGGGGTTTATCAATCTTATTAATTCTTTCAAAGAACCAGCTCCTAGTTTTGTTGATCTGTTCTACTGTTCTTTTGGTTTCTATTTCATTGATTTCTGCTCTGATCTTTATTATTTCTCTTCTCCTGCTGGGTTTAGGCTTTATTTGCTGTTCTTTCTCCAGCTCCTTTAGGTGTAGGGTTAGGTTGTGTACTTGAGACCTTTCTTGTTTCTTGAGAAAGGCTTGTATTGCTATATACTTTCCTCTTAGGACTGCCTTTGCTGCATCCCAAAGATTTTGAACAGTTGTGTTTTCATTTTCATTGGTTTCCATGAATTTTTTAAATTCTTCTTTAATTTCCTGGTTGACCCATTCATTCTTTAGTAGGATGCTCTTTAGCCTCCATGTATTTGAGCTCTTTCCGACTTTCCTCTTGTGATTGAGTTCTAGTTTCAAAGCACTGTGGTCTGAAAATAGGCAGGGAATGATCCCAATCTTTTGGTACCAGTTGAGACCTGATTTGTGACCTAGGATGTGATCTATTCTGGAGAATATTCCATGGGCACAAGAGAAGAATGTGTATTCCATTGCTTTGGGATGGAATGTTCTGAATATATCTGTGAAGTCCATTTGGTCCAGTGTGTCATTTAAAGTCTTTCCTTGTTGGTCTTTTGCTTAGATGATCTGTCCATTTCAGTGAGGGGCGTGTTAAAGTCCCCTACTATTACTGTATTGTTGTTGATGTGTTTCTTTGCTTTTGTTATTAATTGGCTTATATAATTGGTTGCTCCCATGTTAGGGGCATAGATATTTACAATTGTTATATCTTCTTGTTGGATAGACCCTTTAAGTAGGATATAGTGTCCTTCCTCATCTCTTATTACAGTCTTTGGTTTAAAATCTAATTTGTCTGATATAAGGATTGCCACCCCAGCTTTCTTTTGGTGTCCATTAGCATGGTAAATGGTTTTCCACCCCCTGACTTTCAATCTGGAGGTGTCTTTGGGTCTAGAATGAGTCTCTTGCAGACAGCATATTGATGGGTCTTGTTTTTTAATCCAATCTGATAGACTTTGTCTTTTGATTGGGGCATTTAGCCCATTTACATTCAGGGTAACTATTGAAAGATATGAATTTAGTGCCATTGTATTGCCTGTAAGGTGACTGTTACTGTATATTGTCTGTGTTCCTTTCTGGTCTATGTTACTTTTAGGCTCTCTCTTTGCATAGAGGACCCCTTTCAATATTTCTTATAGGGCTGGTTTCGGGTTTGCAAATTCCTTTAGTTTTTGTTTGTCCTGGAAGTTTTTTATCTCTTCTATTTTCAATGACAGCCTAGCTGGATATAGTATTCTTGGCTGCATATTTTTCTCATTTAGTGCTCTGAATCTATCATGCCAGTCCTTTCTGGCCTGCCAGGTCTCTGTGGATGGGTCTGTTGCTAAGCTAATGTTTCTACCATTGTAGGTTACAGATCTCTTGTTCTGAGCTGCTTTCAAGATTTTCTCTTTGTCTCTGAGACTCATAAGTTTTACTATTAGATGTCAGGGTGTTGACCTATTTGTATTGATTTTGAGGGGGGTTCTCTGTGCCTCCTGGATTTTGATGCCTGTTTCCTTCCCCAAATTAGGGAAGTTCTCTGCTATAATTTGCTCCAATATACCTTCTGCCCCTCTCTCTCTTTCTTCTTCTGGGATCCCAATTATTCTAATGTTGTTTCGTCTTATGGTATCACTTATCTCTCGAATTCTGCCCTTGTGATCCAGTAGTTGTTTAGCTCTCTTTTTCTCAGCTTCTTTATTTTCCATCATTTGGTCTTCTATATCACTGAATCTCTCTTCTGCCTCATTTATCCTAGCAGTTATAGCCTCCATTTTTTTTTTTTTTTAGAGCCTCCATTTTTTATTGCACCTCATTAATAGCCTTTTTGATTTCGACTTGGTTAGATTTTAGTTCTTTTATTTCTCCAGAGAGGGTTTCTCTAATATCTTCCATGCTTTTTTCAAGCCCAGCTAGTATCTTTAAAATCATCATTCTGAACTCTAATTCTGACATCTTACTAATGTCCATATTGATTAGGTCCCTGGCAGTCAGTCAGTACTGCCTCTTGTTCTTTTTTTTTATGTGATTTTTTCCATCTTGTCATTTTGTCCAGAGGACAATAGATGAATGAGAGAACAAAATGCTAACAGGGTAACAACAACACCAGAAAAATATACACTAAACAAATCAGAAGAGACTTGAAACCAGGGGAAAAGAAAGGGAAAGAAAGAAAAAAGAAAAAAAAGGAAAAGAAAAAGATTTTAAAAAAAGAATATGATCAAATATGATCAGGCTGGTGCATAGATCAGTGCCACACACTAGATTTTGGGCGTATTTTGGTCTGTTAGAAGAAAGTGCCTCCCAAAAATTTAAAGAGAGAAAAGCTTACATATGTACAATAATAAGGGTAATTACGATGAAGGGATGGAATATGACTGTAAAGATGAAAATTATAAAAGATTTTATAAAGGAATTCATAAGATAGGAAGTTGGTTGAAAAAAGTGAGAAGAGGAATTAAAAAAAGAAAGAGAGAGAATGTGATCAGGCAGGAGACTAGAACAAAGCCATACACTAGAGATTTAAGGTATATTTTGGCCTGTTAGAAGAAACTGTATCCCAAAATTTTAAAGAGAGAACAACTTATATATATACCAAAAATAAGGTTAGCTACTATGAAGGGATAGAATATGACTCTAAAAATGAAAAATACAAAAGATTTTTTAAAAAGGGATTAATAAGATATTGGTTGAAAAAGGAAAAAAGAAAAATTCAAAAAAAAAAGAAAAAGAGAAAATTTTTAAAAATTAACTTTGAAAGACTAAAGAATCAGGGGGAAAAAAGCCATGGATTCTATGGGCAGTAGTCCCCTAGCGCTGGAGTTCTGCCATTCTCATTGATCAGTAAGCTTGGTCTTGGCTGGCTGTTCTTGCTGATCTTCTGGGGGAGGGGCCTGTTGCTGTGGTTCCCATATGTCTTTGCCGGAGGCGGAATTGCCCCGCCCTTGCTGGGTCCGGGCTAAGTAATCTGCTTGGGTTTGCTCCCGGGAGATTTTGTTCCCTGAAAGCTTTGGAGGACGAGAGTGAAAATGGTGGCTTCCCAATCTCCTCCTGGAGGAGCTGAGAACTAGGGGTCCCACTCCTCAGTGAGCCCCGAGAGAAAAGAGGTCAATCACTCCCCTCTCCCCAGTCTCCGACCACACTCCATGCTCACCCGGCCTGTGACGGAACGTTTTTATCTCTGGCACATGACCCCGTGTGGAGTCTCCAAACCCAGCAGATCCCTGCCGTGCGCTCCTGCATCGCTCCTCCTGGGGAGGAAGGGGAGTCTCCCCGGATCTGCCACTTGTTGGGTCCCAGCTGGAGGAGCAGTGGCCCAACTGTGCAGTTTATGGCAACCCCGAGCTGAAAGCCCATGCCTCAACTCCATCTCTTAGCCGGCTTCTCCGCTTTGAAACCTGGGAGCTCTGCCACACTCAGGCACCCCCAATCTTTCTGTGACCCCGAGGGTCCTGAGACCACACTGTCCCCACAAGGGTTCCATCCCCCGCCTAGCCACTGGAGTGACGTCCCTCAGCAAAGCAGACTTCTAAAATTTCTGATTTTGTACTCCTCGGCTCTATCACTTGCTGGTATTGGCTGATGGAGGCCCCCTCCCCAGCCATCTATCCTCCCGAATATCACTTCGGATTCACTTCTCCACACATCTTACCTTCCAGAAAGTGGTTGCTTTTCTGTTCAGAGAGTTGCTGCTATTCTTTTCTTCGATCTCCTGTTGAATTCGTAGGTGTTCAGAATGGGTTGATCCATATCTAGCTGAATTCCTGGGACCAGACGAAATTTAGGTCTCCTACTCCTCCACCATCTTGCTTTTTGTAGAATTTGCTATGAATCCTGTTAATGCTAATTTATGATTTTTGTCTTTTTATCTTCACTAGTCTTGCTAGAGGTTTGTCAGTTTTATTAATCTTTTCAAGTAACTATCTTTTGTCAACTTTCATGTGTGTGTCTGTATTAAATTTCAATAACATACACCTTTATTACTTCCTTTGTTCTGTATTCTTTAGGTTTAGTTTATTGTTATTGTTTTAGCTTCTAGAGCTGGTGCTTTAGATCATTGATTTTCAACTTTTTTCTTTTCTGATGTATGCATTTAGAACTGAAAATTACCCTGAGAACATTGCTTTAGTTGCATTACACAAGCGTTTTTATTATTATCTAACCAAAATGTTTTCTGACTTATATTGCAATTTCTTCTTTGAACTTTGGGTTATTTAATTACCCATATATTTTAGATAGTTTTAAGATAAATATCTTTTCTCTTTGTATCATCTGTTTTTTATCGTTTCCTTATCTTATTTTAAATCAAGTATTTTAAATTATTCTATTGGTTTTTGTTTGTTTTTTAAAGATTTTATTTCATTTTATTTCAGAGAGAGAGTGAGAGAGAGCGAGCACGAGATGGGGGGAGTGGGAGAGGGAGAAGCAGACTACCCGCTGAGCAGGGAGCCTGATGTGGGGCTCCATCCCAGGACCCGGGGATCATGACCTGAGCCGAAGGCAGACACTTAATGACTGAGCCACCCAGGTGTTCCTATTCTATTGTTTACGGAGTTATAGGTTGGCTGTTCCTTTCAGCACTTTAAAGATATTCCATTGTCTTCTGTCTTCCATTGTTTATGCTGAAAAGGCTGTCATTAATCTTACTGTTGCTCCTTTGAAGATAATGTGCTGTTTTGTTGCTTTTTTTTTCCTGAACCATTTAAGATTTTTCTTTTTATCTTCCATTTTCAGCAGATTGACTATGATGTGCCTGGTGTGTTTTCCTTTGTATTTATCTTCCGTATGATTCATTGAGCATCTTGAATCTGTGGGATATCTTCCATATGTTCTATTAGACCTTTTTGTTTGTGTTCCACATGTCTCTTTGGCTCCATTCCTTTCTTTCCCCTTTCCTTTTTGTCTCTGCACTTCTTATTATCCCAGCTTCTGGTTCCTTAGCACTGTCTTCTGGCATGTCCAGTCTGCTCTTCAATATATTTTTCTGCTAGAAACGTAGTTCTGCTCTTTGAAGATTTTAAGTTTAATTCTTCAGGCTCCTTCCCCCATGCAGTTTCAAAATCTGGCAAATGCCTTGGGGAAAAGGCAGACTGTATTTGAGGAGGCCCCTCTCTCTATCTGGATTTAGTTTCCTTCGAGATTGCAGAATATTTCCCTCTGCCTTTCCAAGTCCTTGCCTAGTTCCCCACCCTCCTGTGCACAGACCCAATCTCAGAAAAATATCCTATTGGAAGAACCTAACCATACATTTGGGGCTCCTTGCATTTCCAATCTGTCACACCAGCTCTGAGCCCTAAAGCTTCCTAACTTCTGTCTCCCAGTATTGTCCCTCTGAGGGGGGCCAAGACTAAACACAGGACTGGTCCTAGAATCAATAAATGCCTCCAAAGGAGAAAATCATTGGCAGTGACCAGTTTTCCTCAGAAGGGCTCCTTCTCTCTGGAATCCCAATTCTTTTCTTCCTTATTGCTTACATGATCTCCAAAGTATTTTAAAATACACTTGTATAATGTGTCTGGCTTTTTAAAGTTAGGCTGCTGTCATCCAATCTAGAAGTAGAAATTCTAAAATCTATTCTTATTTCCCCTTCTTTCTTACTTAAAAAGTATATGCACATGCATACACACAAGCACTAAAAATCAACTATAAAATGTCAGTGGCATATAACAATAAGTGTGTATTATCTATCTGGAATCAGTTAGGTGTCAGCTAGATATCTCTCCTGAGTTGCCTTAATTTCTGGGGATCAGTTGATCTGCTCTGGCGGCCAACATAGGCTGGCTTCAACCGGAGCAATTAGAGCACTCTGGCTCTGCTCCTTGTTTCAGTAATCTTCCAGCAGGCTACCAAGGGCATGTTTTCATGGCAATGGCAGAAACATGATAGAGCAAAGCCCTAAAGCACAGGCCCATCCAAGCTTTTGCTTCTGCAATATCTGCTGATATCCCATGAGCTGAAGCAAGATACCTGATCAGTTCCAGAGTTCAGGAAGGAAGGTACTAGAAAACTACATGGCAAAGGGTTTAAATACAAGAAGGGATAAAGAATGAAGGACATCTACTATATCCTGCAGTCTCCCAGATCCAGTTCATTCCAGATCTCCTCTTATCACCGTGGGCTTCTTGAAAGTCTTTATCACTCTCTCCATGTCCTCATCTCCCCTTTAACCCAGTCCACTGCAATTTGGCTTCCTCTTCTGATCTTTCCACTAGACTTGTTCTCAATAAGGTTGCCAGTGGACTCTAAATTGCCAAATCCAATATGCATTTTTTGGTCCTTATCTTATGTAACAGAGCCTGTTAGTTGGTCATAAATCTAAGTCCTACATTCTGTAGGCAGGTCATGCTTGTGCCATATATCTTCCGTTTGCCCCTCAAGATCCATTCTCCACCCCTCTCCTCCCTTCTCTCTTCTGCTGTATGGGTTACATCAATGGACTCCTGTACCCTCTGGCCTCTAATTGGCTCCAACCTGTGGGAATTCTTATCAGGAGATTGGAGAGAGAAAGGAGGAGATCATGGTATTTATTCCCATGGTTCTATACCAGGAGCTGGTTCTCTCCCTTGCCACTGCTCTTCTCAAGGTCGCCTGCTCTATATGACACCTTCTGCTTCCCAACTATGGTGACTGCTCCTTCCCTTCTTGCCTTCAGGCATAAGATGGTGTCAGTCAGCCACCAATTGCCCCCTGTGCCTGCGTTACCTCACTGTGGTCTTCCTACATCCCTCTCACACCCATAAAAATAATCCCTTTATAAGTAAACCTTCCTCTAATTATCTGTTTCTTGTTGGAACTCTAATTGATACAGTGTAGCACCACTCATTATTTCCCTCTCCATCTCAGTATATCCATTTACATTTAGGACTCAGATGCTGTTCTTTCCACTCATCCAATCACATCCAATAATTTATTTTGAGGAAGAGAGGGAGAAAATGGTGAGTCCCTAGTCCCTACCCTTTGAAATTTTAGGAATTGAGATATCCTCACTGGAAACAAAAACAAACACCTAAAACAGAAGGAACCAGCACTTCATGTATGCAATATGTGGCTCTCTCTAGACTATGGAGCACAGCATTCATGTTTGCATCCTTCCTGCTTATTTGGCAAATGAGACATGGAGTCATTGAAATGTATGGTTTCAATGGAAAGCTAATGTGATTTCATCCCAGCTTGTGAAGACATACAGATGATATTTACACGACCTTTCTATTATATTTTGACTCTACTGACCACTTCCTCCTTGAGACTCTCTACTCCCTGGTTCTCCTCCCCTTTCTGACCTGTCCTTTTAGATCTGCTTCTTAGTCTCCCTTTTCTCTGTCTTCCCCTTAAATGTTGGTGTTTCCCAAGATTCTATTCTTGGCCCCCTGCTCATCCCTCTTGCCATGTTCTCACAAGCAATCTTGACCACTGTCATGATTTAACATGAGGCTTCATTTGTTCTTCCTCTGCAACATGTTGACTTAGGTACAAGTGTTGGGAAAATCCTAAGATCAGGAAAGGAAATTGGTGTGCAGAGATACCTGAGCCCCAGAGGGGAAGTGATAATAGCTCATGGGACTGTGCCTGTTCTCTCAATCCTCCAAGGAGCAGAGAAAGGGCTGAGCAAATGAGTTCAGCTTTCTCTCTCCCCAAGCCCAGAAGAGTGAGAGATGATCAGGGAGCTGAGAGGCTTCACTCTGGTGCCTTACAAAAGGGTTGAAAACTCCCTGCTGCTGTTGTTATCACAAGGAGTCAAAAATTATATTTGCAGATAGACATGGTCCAGAATATCACCTATGAACCTATATAAGAAAAAAAACTTGAGGAAAATCTTTACTCTCAATTTTTTTTTAAGTCAAAGACTTCAAGATGGAGAGTGATGGAGATAAGAAAGTGGTGAGTAATAAATACACACCTAGATGTCATTTTGACTACATATCCATATGTAGTCAAATGTATATTGAAAATGAGTATCTGGAATATATAATCTAAGAAATAGGGTTTCTCCCAAATTTAATAAAAGGGCAAAACAGCAATAAATAGCAACCAAAAAATAAATAGCAAACAAACAAAAATACAGAAAAGGAAAACCAGGAGACCACAAAATAAAATGAATAAAAAATACGATAAAGGAATGCTACATAAAGTGTAAGAGTTGTGACTCAGTGTGAATGAATTGAATGTTCCTTGGAAAAAGACACCATTAGATTGCGTTAAGAAACATATTTATAAATATGTTATTTAGAAGAAAAGAAGCAGCATATTTTAAACAAAGACAAAGAAAAATTGGAGACTGTCAGTGTTGGTATGAAGGCTAACTAGATGACCTGGAAAGCTTCCTGCCTCAAAATATCTAGAATGTTGGATGAAATAAAGCACACATATTTCTGAATGCAGAGCTTTCATAAGAAAGTACTAGTAATTGCCAGTAGCCAAAAATTAAAAAGGAATTGGAAACTAGAATCCTAAGCTTAAGCTGATGCTATGGTTGACCTGAGCTGGGGGTGGAGGGGTGGGGTGGGGAGGGAAGGGTCCAATCCCTATAAGTTAAAGAGCTGGGATTTTAACACCTGGGGACAAGATCCAAGGCATAGTCTCACATAAGGCAGAGTGTTGGTCCTCATATGCCACATAAAGCCAGGACCCTTGCAGGACCATATCCTCAGTGAAAAAAAAAAAAAAAATCATGAACAACCCAGCCACCAACACAAGGAGACAGAGATACTTGTCTGTCTCAACCTGTGGTTCACATTTATTTAGGCTTGTTCTTATGTCTTTCTTTTTTTTTTTTTTTTTTTAGATTTTATTTATTTACTTGACAGAGAGAGTGAGAGAGCATAAGCAGGGAGAGCAGCAGAGGGAGATGGAGAAGCAAGCTCCCAGCTGAGCAGGGAGCCAGATGCGGAACTTGATCCTAGGACCTGAGCAAAAGGCAGACGCTCAACTGACTGAGCCACCCAGGTGCCCCTTTTTATGTCTTAATTAAATTTTACCATTTGATCTGTAAAGGTCTTGCCCATCTTTTGTTAGATTTATTCCTGTTTATATTATTTTGTTGTTGACATCACTATTATAAAGGTACTTTTTAATTTACATTTTCTGTTGCTAGTATAAAGGAATAGCACTCATCTTAAATCCAGCAATCTCACTTAGTTCTCTTACTATTTCTAATAGTTTGTTCACAGATGCACACAGATTTTTTATGTAGCTATTCATATTATTTGAAAATAATGAAAGTATTGTTTTACTTTCTAATTTTTAAACCTCTTATATTTTTACTTTTTTCAACTACAGTGATTGGATTTCCAGTACAATATTTCATAATAGAATTGATGCCTTATTTCTTTTCTTATTCAGGGCTTTAAAAGGATGCTTCTAATGATTCGCTTCTACAGGTTTTTGGTAAACATTCTGTTCTGAAAGTACATGATCAATCACCAGCCCCAGCCTGCAGAGATCAGCCACTGCTGAGCCTCCCATCCATGCTGGTGGCCTTCTCACCGACACATTCTTCTCTACTGGGTAAATCAGGAGTCCTCCAACCCAATCAGAAAACACAGTAGGCCAGTGGATTTCCTGGTTCTATATAATGGTCCATTCTAGCATGCCCACTTCTCCAAGCCTCTTGATTCCTTCTTCCACAGTCTGCAGCAGAGTTCTGATACATTTATTTCACTTCATGTGGGCCATCACATTCATCTTGCTCTCAAGATAATTTAAAAAAAAAATCATTCCAGCAGCTCCTAGAATCACCTTCCAAGGCTCTCACAAGATTGTGAAGACCTGTGTTGTGGGAGTGTTCCCACGTTAACAAATTCTCCTGCAGAGAGTTTTATGTTTTGGCCCTTTTGGTTCAGTGCCCCCAGGATCTACTTGCAGGCACACTGTCCAAATCCCTGCCCAGGGCATGTTAGCCAGACCCTGGTGAAACCCCTGTCTTCTCAGCAGACTCAACAGTTGCCCAGTGGGGTCACACTGAGGTTTGACCCTCATTATTTGTCTGGTGATAAGAAGGGAAGAATGGGGTAGTTAGTAAGGAAGTGTCTTACAAGACACTTGCCTCGTTTGAGGCATCTGCATGTTCTTCAAGCAAGGAGGGGGTTCTATCTTCCAAGAGGTCAGAGGTGTGAGAGGAACCTGGAGGTTTAGGATTTTCCAATGCATTCATCTATATATTCCCATTCTGGAATACAGGGTCTCACTCCTTCTCTATCAAAGCTGTGACTTGGCATAAGAGACTCACCAGGCTGAAATTCAGCCTTCTCCATAATTCTTCCAGTCTCACAATTAAGTCCTGGGTCTGGTCTTCAGCTTTGTTTGCCCTCCTGTTGCAGGAGATTAAGTCTTTTTCTAGCTGCAAAGGAAGCATTTTGACTCACACTTTACTTTAAATTGGTGATTGATTGCCCTGATCCTGCATCTTCTTTCTTCAAAGCGTCAGTGGCATTCTGCAACAGCCACTCAATAATTCCACATTCCTATAAGTATACTTTTCCCAGTATCTCTCAAATATAAGATATTCTAAGACCCAGTTCATCCCCTTCACCTGAACCCTGCCTCAGTTCAGCATAGGTGATATCTTAGCATTTACGTTGTAAGCACATGCCAGGGGGGTAAGGGTGCTCTTAACACTGTATTCACCACCATGAATGTGGTCCTGTTGCCAGAGAGTTGGCAAGTGACCCAACACAAGAATGCCATCCTTAGAGTCTCCTAGCAGCAGGTCTTTGAATGGATTCCCTATGTGCAGAGCCTAAGGCAAGCAACTGGGCATATATGGTATGTGGTAGAAATACTCCTCAAGAAAAAACATATAAGAGGGTAAGAAATTCTAGACAGAATTGGGGAAAGAAGGATGTGGTCTGGGGCACCTGGGTGGCTCAGTCAGTTAAGTGTCCCACTCTTGGTTTTGGTTCAGGTCATGATCTCAGAGTTGTACGATTGAGACCCACAATGACTCTATGCTCTGTGAGGAGTCTGCTTGAGATTCTCTCCCTTTCTCTCTGCCCCTCCTCCTGCTCACAAGCATATGCTCTCTCTCTCTCTCTCAAATAAATAAATAAAATCTTTTTAAAAAAACAAAAAAAGAAAGATGTGGTCTCAGCTGAATTCTAGTGCACTCTCTTAAGGAAAGGTTATGGTCTTTTGTATTCCTGTGTCAGTCATTGTCCCAGGGGTCGGGGTATATAACCTCTTGGCAAAAACTTGTGTCAGTCAAGCGTGCTTCTCTAGCAATGGGGAACTTGAGTCATTAGTTACTACCACCAGAGAAGCTGGAGGATGGAAGTACCTGTCCAGTATAGGGGATCAAGATAGGACATTACAGCACCCACTGTGCTCCTAAACCTTTAAACAATGTCCTGGAAAACTTTCACTTAGTGGTCAGCAAATTCCCCCATGTTATCAGAACTCTCCCTCTGCCTCCTAGCCTTAGATTAGTCAATAGCCACTGTCTTGACTTCCTCAGCCCACTTCAGCTGGACTGCTGTCCCCACCATTCCACTGAGGCTGCCTTTACCAACACCATTAATTACATACCTCTACACTGCCCAAACCTGTAGTCACTTCTCTGTATTTACCTTACTTTTCTTCACTCAGTGGCTTTTAGTATATCTCTTATATACCCCTTCTCTGCTCTACCCACTTCCTAGGACTTAAACACCATCCCTCTGAGGATCATCCCTCAATCTGTATCTCTGGTCCTAGTCTCCCTCTGGAATTCCAGACTCATATCCAGTTGGTCACTTGTCATCTCCAATTGGATGTTTAATAATCATGAGATGTTACAAACTCTTGATTTCCCCCCCTTTTCATATCTCCTCCTTCGGTCTTCTCATTCTCACTCAGGTAACAATTTTAGGAGTCATTCTTAACTCTTCTATTTCCCTCACCTCCCACATTAGATCTTTCAGCAAGCCTGTCAAACCTCCCTACAAACATGTACCAAACTGGCATTCCTTCTGTCCCTCTGTACTATGACTGCCTAATCTATAACACCATCTTCTCAATTTTGGACTACATGCATGGTCTTCTCACTGGTCTCCCTGCTTCTGCCCTTACCCTCCTACCCTCCTACAGCCTACTCTCCACCAGCAGGGGAGGGATCATTTTAAAGCGTAAATCGGATCATACCTTTTCCCAGCTTAAAACTCTCCAAAGAGTTTCCATCACCCTAAAATAAAATTGAATTCCTTATTCAGGTTTGCAAAGCCCTGGTGTATCTCTCCAGCCTTATCTTCTGCCCCTCTGCCACTCTTTCCTGCACACTCACATCTCACTGCTCTTTGTTCTTCAGACATATCAAACTCATTCCTGTCTTAGGGCCTTTGCATTAACTGCACCCTCTACCGAGGATGCTCTTTTCTGGTTGGTCCGTTCTTACCACCAATGAGACAAGACTCAAATGTTACTTTGGAGAGGATTTCCCTAAACATCCAATCTAAAGCAGCCAACTAATCACTCTCTCTGCATAATGCCCAATACAATTTAATACTGATGGATTAAGAGATTGACTGGTTGGCTGGCTCCCTACACCAGAATTTAAGTTGTAGGAAAGCAGAGACTCTATCTGATGGCTCCAGACCATTTCTCTCCCCTAAACCTGCTCCTTTGAGATATGTGCCTTTCAAAGCTACCACTTCCTCCCTCTCATTGCTCACATCTCCCTTCCTCAAGACCCTTCCATTCACTGAGCACCTGCCTCAGTCTTCCTCTCTTCCCAACTTCCACCATCACTTTTAGTGATGACCTGCCCAGGTGAGCCATCCATCACCCTTCTTATCTCCTTGGGCTCTTTGTCTTTAGTGAATTTTCTCTCACCCTACCTAAGCCATTCATCCACAGTGACAGCATGGACCTGGTCATTACCAGAATTACTCTTCCTTTAAATTATGAACACACTCTTATCAGGATCTGACCACAAGCCCCTATTCTTCAAGCACTGTGGCCCACACTGCCCTCCCCGCAAAAAACCAAGTAGCAATCAAGACTCCAAACCATTGGACCCATCACTTTATTTGTATTTATTAATCTTGTTCTATCTTATTTACTTATCAACATTAGATTCTACGGTTTATTATGACTATTATCTTATAATCTCTCTCAACTACATTGTCCCTCTTCCTCCAAATCATGCTTTTCTAGAAAATCCACAAGTCTGGATAAAACACAATATATTGTCACCAACCTCAAACTGGCACACAAAACAGCCCAGCAATTCTCAGCATTTCTCAAGGAAGCTCATTCTTCATATTTTTTCCACCACCACCACAACCCCTCTGATATTTTGTCTATCCAATAACCTTGTCTCTCACTTCATAAGAAAACATAAGTCACCAAATGAGAACTCTCCACTATTCCTATGACATCCTGGCATCAACTTCCTTCCTGTCTCAAAGGATAACCTACCCCACCCTTTCTCAAAAGGCCAGTTCATTTGTATGTGGTCTGGATCCTCTTTGCTGTATTTAATCAAGAACCGTGTTACTTTTGTTATCACCATTCTCTCTGGTATCATGAGTCTCTTCCTCCGTTGGCTCATTCTAGCATCCTAAAACATACTTTAATATCTCCTGACTTAAAAACAAATAAAGCTTATCCTTGTGACATCATTCCCTCAGTCCCATCCCATTTTGCTGTTCCCCTTTGCTACAAGCTATATTAACTCTGTCTTTTGTTTCCTATACTCTAATGCACTGACATCTAGGGCCTTGCTGACCCTGGAGGGACTGCCCCTCCCAGGGCTAGCCAATACCTACAGATAGTAGATAATTTGCCCACAAGTGCATTTTTCAAATACAAACCAACCTATCCAGTGTCTACACCCCAACCAGCTCCTTTATCAGGCTCTCACACTCTAGGCCATTATCCCCCTGCCCTAATCACCCCAGGGCCAGGGACCAGACGACTAGGAACAGCCCCTGTGCTATGGAGCCTGCTGAAATTATCCAAACTAGCCAATCCTTAACCTGTTTCCCCTGCCTTGCTCATTCCTTCCTGTGGAAACTACAATAAAGACTCTTGCCCTCAGCTCCCCTTCTCCTTCTGCCTCCTGAACAACTCTGGTGTGCCCCTGTATGGCCCCTTAATAGTATGGTATGTCCTCTCCCCTTGGGAACTGTAACAAACCATCTTTTCAGTGACAATTGTCTACTGATCTGTTGGCCCCACTACACCTCAGATTTTCTATTTTTTGAAACTCTAGTCTTCTCAAAAGTATTGCTTCTAGACTTGTCTCTCATGCTTATCCCCCATGCCTCAACTGATCCAGTCTAGTTCCTGCTCTCACCAGAGCACTGAAGCTGCTCTTACCAAGGTTACCAATGACCAGCAAATTCAATGCTGCCAAACAGAATAGGCATTTTCTGACCAGCCACTCATTCTTTCAATGTATTTATTAAATCTCTCTCTTGTGAGAGGCATTCGGACTCCAACAGTGAACAGGTCAGATAGGGCCCAATCTCCAAGGAGCTTACACACGAGTGAGGCAGACACACAATGAGCTAGTGTAACAGAGTGTTAAGGGGCACTTAAAGGGCAACACTCCTGCTGTCTTCAAATGGGCAACTAAGGCTCCAAACTGAGGATAAAGGGGAGCTAAGTACCTCTCCTTCTCAAAATAGCCACAGTTGTTAAGAGGGCCAGTTACTCTAGCACAACCTACCAAGAAGCAACATCCCCCACCCCATAACTCTGTGCTGGTAAGATAGAGGCCTGGGGAGAGAAGAGAAGGGACAGACCAAGTCTACAGTCACTGCCTTATGGGGAGCGTTTGTAGATACTAAGAGGCTTATCTCTCCCCTCCCTATCTGGGCAGAAAGGGTAAGCTTTCCACTCAAAGCCAAATGAAATAAGGACTCTAAAATAACCTGTCATAGAGATTGGGGTTGCCAGCAAGAGGGAAAGAATGTTGTCTCTCTCCTTGGAATGGCTCCTGGCTGAGCTGCAGAACCTTGTGGCTCAATCTGGTGCTGCTAAGGGAACTCCCCAAGAGAGAATGACCAGTGCACCCTGATGTTTGAGAGTAAGCATCAACACAGAGAATGCATGTCTCCCACCCAGTGTTTCTTGAAGGAGGGATGCTGACAAGAATAACTCCATCGGAAAGGTTAAGTGATTTCCCCAAATTCATCAGTTACTCAATGGCAGAACCAAGACAAAGGGGGTCAGGGGATCTGAAGGGGATAGGGAGCAAACCATCATAAATATGACCAGTTTATAGATGGGGGCTGAGGGCACAAAGGAGAAAGGCAATTTCTCAGAAGCAGAGTGAGCTACAATCTGAGATTTCATGGTCCTGGGGAAAGATCTTACCCATCTCCCCTGATGAAGAAACTAAAGCATCTTGAGATCCTTCCTTAACACCATGTTAGTGGACAGAAGGTTACAGGGGCCCTAACCATAGAGGGAAAGGATTCAGTGGAAATAGGGGAAAGGATCTCAAAAGGGAAGACTGGGGATACAAAAGGAAACTTCTGCTAGTTTACAAGTCTGACTTGGGCTTATCATGTACCATGCAGTCTGCATGAGGACAGAAGGTCCCTTACTGCCCAGGACAGCCTGGTTTCTTTCTAAAACCTAAAAGCAAAGGGTCTTGATCCCAGAAATCAGTAGTGTTTTGAGGTTTATAAAGCTTATAAAGTTTGCTTATCCCATGGTCTTTCCCCACCTTTCTTTGTCACTGTCATTTAGCTGAATTCCCACTAATAAATGTATTGGCTTTGCTCAGTAGGGTTCCAGAGTCTCATTTTCCAGACTCGGGGGCTATATGACCTCACTGGGAGAATACAGGTATCCAGGCACTGGAACGTGTCCATCTGAGAGGAAGCATAAGAGAAAAAATACAGGACCAGGACTAATGTCTGAGGCCTCTTCTTATTTTCTAGGCAACTTCTTGCTGCCTTATAGCCTTTGTGGAATGAGGAGGGGTATGGAAGGGCTGAAGGAAAGAAGGGAATGGGGGAGGAAGCAATGGGGATGCGGAGGCAGAAGGAGAAAGGGGGAGGGGAAGAGGAAAAAAGGGACATTGGTGACTCATTTGTTGGTTCTCACCCTCTCATTCCTATCTCTAAAAAATAGAGAAACACATATTTTACTTAAGCCATAAAGTTACCATAATGAAATACATGTGAAAGAATTGTTTAAAGCATGGAGCACCGGGTCAACATGAAGTTAGGGCCAATTTTAAAAATAGATTGAAGTCCCTAAAATAACACAATTTAACACAGAGAAGGGCCTCCTGATCCAAACTACTTATTTTTTTCCTCACTAGTTAATTTTTTTAAAACTCATCTTTGCCACAGAGCTGACAAATGTGACAAAAATGTTCCTTTCTGTCCACAAGCTCCTCCTGTCAAATACACACCACTGGGAGAGGATTAATGGACCACTGGGTTTTGCCACCTACTGTGACGAAATTGAGAGCTGGCCTGCGTGAGGGTGGGTTTCGCAATGTAGCCACCACACTCATTTATGTAAATAGGAGACAGTGAAACGCTCCTTCATATATCAGCTTTTAAAAATCAAGTCCAGAGTCTACAAGAAGTATCAAAAAGATTTTTGTTATTGGGGTGCCTGGGTGGCTCAGTTGGTTAAGCTACTGCCTTCGGCTCAGTTAATGAACCCAGGGTCCTGGGACCAAGTCCTACATCCAGCTCCTTGTTCAGCAGGGAGCCTGCTTCTCCCTCTACCCCTCCCCATGCTTGTGCTCACTCTCTCTCTCCCTATCAAATAAATAAATAAAATCTTAAAAAAAAATATTTTTGTTATGGCCTGCTAAGAAAAAGGGAGGGCAGAGGCCATGAAATGGAAACTAGGTATGGATGAGAACTGTGACCAATAATCAAGGCCAAAGCAAGATACGTGAACACTAGATAGAAAGCTCGCTGGCATCAGAGCCCCATCTCATGGTGTTCAGGGAATTTTATATGGAGACTTTTTGCCATTTACTCAATGGCAAATGTGTTTAAATTTGTAGATGGACCTATTTTTGTTTGTGTTTGTTTGGCTGATGGGTTGGTTGGTTGTTTTCTTCACTTGGGACTCTGAGCATAAATAGGGATATCATGGTATTTGCCCTGCACCCAAAGACAAAGTGAAATTAAAACCAAGCATCCTATGAGTTGATTGATATTCAGAGAGTACTGCAGAAATAGAACACAGGAAGGATATCAAGAAACAAGAAAGGGGCACCAGGGTGGTTCAGTGGGTTAAGCCTCCAACTCTTGATTTCGACTCAAGTCCTGAGATCAAGCCTTGCCTTGTGCTCTATGCTGAGCGTGGAGCCTGCTTAAGATTCTCTCTCCCTTTCCCTCTGCCCCCTCCCCCCACTGGCACGTGCACGCACTCATATGAGCACTCTCACTCTCTAAAAAAAAAAAGAAAGAAGAAAGAAAAAGAAAGAAAGAAGAGAAAGAAATAAAGAAAAAGAAAGAAAGGAAAGAAGGAAAGAAAAAGAAAGAAGAAAGAAAGAAAGAAAGAAAGAAAGAAAGAAGAAAGAAAGAAAGAAGAAAGAGAAAAAGAAAGAAAGAAAGAAAGAGAAAGAAAGAAAGAAAGAAAGAAAGAAAGAAAGAAAGAAAGAAAGAAAGAAGAAAGAAAAAGAAAAGAAAGATGGTGTGTTAAGAGAGGGAGTCAAATCCACCAAATCAACCTTGGGGATGATGGAATGAGATGTGCCTGCTAATACCTTCAAATGAAAGGAAAGACATAATTCAAGCATGAAGAGTCATGGCACCACTGACTCCTGTAGTAACATTTTGCCTAGGGCCAGCCTGGATTAGAGTGGGGGCTCAGTTAGACAAAGATGGAATCAAAAAACTCTCTTCATCTCATTATTGAAAAGTCAGCATATCTTCTAGTCTGTAAAGCTCTCAGGCATCGTAAAAAAAATCTACCAAGTTAGAGAACTTTATGGGTATTAGATACTGAGCTGAGCTACCCATTAGTTTTTGCTAGTGTTATTGTCCCAGGGAGGCCCATTCAGGTGATCTGTTTTAAACTGCAACCAGTTTAAACTGCCCTCCCTCTGCACTCCACCTGTCCCTTATCCTGCTCTATTTTTTTTTTCCAAAGCTCTTATCACCTTATTATATTCTATGTAATTTTCTTATTGCGGTAATTGCTTATTGTTGGTCTCCCCACAACTAGAATAGAAGCCCTAGAAGAATAGAAACCTTATCTGTTTTGCTCACCGATGGATTCCAACTGCATGGAACAGGGACTCACACATAATATACCTTCAGTACATATTTGCTCAATGAATGAAGAGTCATTCCTTAATCTCCAAGCCTCAAATCCTTCCAGAATCAGGTTCAGTCATGAGTTTAAAATTTTAGGGTTAATTAGAGAGACCTAAAGCCAGAGGTGAGATTAGAAGATATCAGAAAATACTTCTAGGTACAAATAAAATTAGAAAATAAACTTTTTTAGCAAATGTTTATTTATATCAAAATACAAAACATTTCTGAAGCAGAGTAATGTTACATGAGGAGCAATTAAATACTCAACTTCTTTTAATCAGTTTAACTTGCAACACTCCCAGGATACCTTCACTGGCTACACATCTTGTCGTTTGATGTGCCCTTTGTCCTCTTTTTCTTTGTTTGTGTATGTACGTGTTTGCTTGTTTTGATTTTTAACTCACTATATGAACATGCAGTGTTACTGGCGATGAGTTGGTTAGTATCCAGCAAGCCTGAAAGTCCCAGTGAGTGGAGCCTGGCATGGCAGCCTGAGGCAACACAGGCTGCAGATCCTCTCTAATTGAGTTTGGGGTGTCACTCGGTTTTTTAACTGGCAAGAGTCTAAGGCCAAAGGAGTCCTTGGTAGCCAGGGCAGGCATTATTGCTTAGGGCCACAGAGCAGGCGTGGCTTAGGGGTCATCTCAAGCCGGGTCTTCTTTGTGGTTTGGGAAGAAGGGGTAGGACAGCCAATCGGAGCCCACCTGGAGAGGTGGCAGCTAGAACAGGCCTGGGGCCCGGGAATGGAGGTCAAGGGACCCTGCAGGAGGAGCCCCCTTCCCTAAGAAAGCAAGCAAGAGCTGGAGAGAAGAAAGGTTCCTCCCAATCTTGGCAGTCTGTGATTTGGTGGTTGGAGATGCCTGCCTCTTAGATGGGCTCTTTATAGATGCTTAGCATTTGGAGATTTTGAGGGAAAAGCACCTGGTTAAGAGTATAGCTGTTTCCCTACACCTCCATTCCCTGACAGAGAGGAAAGGGAAGGACAGGAAATAGGGGAGAGGACACACTCCCCCTTTCATTACAACCAGCCCACTCCCAGACCCAACCTGGGTCTCCCTTCCAGACCCCCAGTTAGTGCATTCACTTTGGCATTGTGCACCTGTAAGCACACACACACACACACGTACACATGCACACACACACACATACACAAATGCCTGGTTTCCTTTCAAAGTCTACTCAGGAAGCAGAACGGTGTCCCATCTTCACCATCATCCTCTGCTCCAAGGGGTCCCCTTGGCCCACAGGTTCCCAAGACCCAGCCCCAGGCTTGGCACACACTGACATTCCCAGGCTTTTGAGAAGAGGGTGAGAGAGAGCAAGAAGCTCACCAGAGACAGGCTATACAGAGTGTAAGTATGTTCATATAAGGCTTTGGTACAGCACCGATTTAATGTTCTTATAGTTTGATTTCTAAATTGTCTCTTAGAAGAAAAAAAAAAAGCTTACTGAAAAAATAGTGTTTTTATTTACTTTTGAGTTACATACCTGAAGTTCAAAAAGTAAGCCTCTAGTTGCCATTCAAATCCACACTTAAAGGTGTTCTGTGTGCAGCTGTACAATTTGTTGGTGTGTCTTTAATAATTAACCAAAGTCAGCCAACCAATACCATGAAGTCAGCTGCCCATGATAACTGACTTTAACCAGTCCATACATGAAGAAAAGAGAGGGAGAGAACACAAAAGCCATCCCCATGTCTCCCACCCCCAACCCCTAGGGGGAAAAAAATCAAATAGAAGACAAAATACAGCAAGATTTAAGGAACCAGTGGGACGAAGGAGGTTCAGTCCAGCTGGCCTCTTCAAGAACAGCACCATAAAGCACCCTAGCGCAGTTATGTGGTAATACTTGACATTCAAGAATGGAAACGAGGTTTGAATGGTCTTCACGAGAAGGCCTGGCATGGGTGGAGAGCAGCTCCCAAAGAATGCTGAAGAAGGAAAAGAAAGAGGTTGAAATGAGAGCAAGAACTCCCATGACGAAACTGATCATCACATCCAGATTCATCAGAAAAGAATTCATAAAAGAGGCTACCAGGCATCTGGAGGTATGGAGTTTTTAAGAGGTCTTGGGGAGGGGGCATCAGGAGCCCCTCCCCACCTGCACTGCCTAGCCACCCCCACCCTCTGTGTGTCCACAGGCCACTGGGTGAATGGGGAAAAGAAATTTATACAAAATTGCCTCCAGGTGTGTGATGGAAGAAGTCTACTCAGGATGACAGAATCTGTCCTGGTAGAAGAGAAAAAGCTGAAGGTGAAGGGAACCGAGCATCCCTGGCATGAAGCAGGACGCAGTCCCTGCAAGTCAATGGCTGTGGAGAAGGAGCAACATGGAGAAACACATGTCATCCGTGCCCTCGCTCTCTGGCCCCACAGATGGTAGTGTGGAAATGAAATCTGAATGAGATGTCAAGATCTTTTGAGATTGATGTATACGACTTGGTAAATGGAGCTTTAAACTGCTATTCTTCCCTAAACCAACCATTCCATCTAAAGTTCCAGCAGTCGAGATCATTCCATAAAGCATTCCCTCCCAGTCCCTGGGCACACTGCACTGTGGCTTACTAAACAACAGAAGATAGCCCCATAGTCCAGTATTATGGCCAATCCCTATGGACAGGAAGAGTGCTGTGCAGATTCTCCTGTTCTCCCACCTCCCACTTCTTATACTGCCCAAAGTGGCGCAGCATGGACATCTACAGCAAAGAGGAGTGGAAGGGCTGAGCAAAAAGCCAAAGAGCAATAGACAAACCCCTCTTCCCCAAGCTCCTAGTTGATGATAAAGGGGGAAAGGATATGACCCACCCAGATCCTTGGGTGAGCAATTCCCAGTGACTCAGTCTACTCCAAACTCTGTTCCATCTAGCAGAGGTAGCAAAAGTAAAACAACTCCACACATCCTGCCACCAGCTACCAAAAGGGAAAAGCCAAAATTCAATATCCCTTCTACCACGTGGGGACCAAGGAGCATGGCACAAGCATATGGAACAACTCATGTTCCCAACAGGGGCTATGGGCCTCGTAGGCCTAATCGGAGCACCCATCCCACCAACCTGTCCTGTTAACTGAGAGGTTCAAAGACAGGGAATTTTGCTTACTCCATATATAATCAGATCTCAAACCATTTTGCTCCATTTGCCTTTGCAAAAGGATGGCTCTTCAGAGAAACTGGAGATCTACATTGGGCTATCTATCCTTCCCCCCTCTTCAATGTCTATCTTTTCACCATCTTTCTGAGGGCTTATGGCCAGGATTATGGAAAGGGTAGAAGTAAGCATTACATCCCTTCCACATTTGAAAATTTCAAGGTGGGGGCTACGTCCCTTGTCTTCACTTTTCCTTCCATAAATGAAGAGTCCAACTGGAGGTTAAAGAATGAAATGGGAATGTGGTCAACAACTTTTGACCTTGTATACTTTGATGCTGCTGAGGATTCTTAAGGATCAAGCCTTGAGTATAATGTGGGAAGAAGTAGAGTTTTAGAGCAACTGTAGATCTACTGAGGGTACTAACCCTCTGAGGGGCCTGGGATGCTAAAGTGATTTATTTTGCTGGTTGCATTGAGTACCAGAAATGGGACAGGGTCCATGGAGAGAGAAAGGATGACCACTTTAAGAGCAAAAAAAACCAACCAAACAAAAAACCAAAACAATACAAAAACCAATAATGGAAAGCCCTCTTGGTGTGGAGGCTTGAGTAGGTTGGAATGGGTTAGGATGCGAGCTGGGAAGGGACATAGAATGTGCTGCTTTGTCTCTTGCCCAACCTCCCTGAAAAATCTTACTAGGAAACATCTGGCTATATCCTCCTTTGGCCTCCTGGAAGACTGCAGAAAAAGTTAGTCAAGGATGGACACACGGCCAATTGGACTCATAATTAGAGCCCTTCTAGTACTGCATGGACAAAGCCCATTTTCCTTCAGTGTCCTTGGAAAATGAGAAGTGGTTTGAGCAAGTAATCCCAGGGCCTCTAGGACAGTGCCTGAGTGAATGCCAGAGCCCTATAAGGTCTACGTTGTGAGGGCAGTAGGGTCAGGAGTCAGATTCAAGCTCCACCCCAACCTACTCTTCCCATAAAACCCCCAAAATGTAAAGAGAGCCCTTTCAGTGGCTGGGGCATCTGAGTCCCTTTAATGATCAAACTCCCTAAGACAAAAGCTCTTGGATAACATGACACTTTGGTTGGAGAGGAGGGGTTAGTATTGCCTTTCGTAGTTGATGAGCAGGATGAGAGCAGACAGATTGCAGCCACAAGTCTCTCCTGGCTGCCTGTACCATCTGGCCCTTTACCAGCTTCAAATACATCATTCGGAGCTCTTGGCAAGTCAGAAGAAAAAGCTAGCACCCAAGAGACGACTGTTGAGGCTGCAAGGTGCACAGCCTTGCAGTATATGTGAGGTCTTGAATTCTCAAAGAGGTATTCTTCAGGCCACACAGAGTTTCCTGCTCTAATGCAAGTAAGCTCCCACTCTCTAGAATCTCCAGTCTGGGCCAAATTCTTTCAATATACTGTTGGGGTCTGTAGGTCCCAGGCCAGGTGCCAGGAGGTTCCACCCAGCCCCATCCTCCCCATCATGCCCAAAGTTCTTCTCTCATCCCTCATCTTCCACTCAGTGTCCCAGGACTGGACCATCCCATTTCCAACGACACTTTATTTTCCAATTAAAATAATAGCTGTAAAAAGCATATATGATATATTTATATTAGATATCACATTCACACTGGTTCCAAGAATCTGCAGCAAGAATGACCAGGGTATTCTGCATATCTGAGCCCATGCAGGCAGCCTGGCCAAGCTCTCTCAAGATGCACCCGTCTCACTGCCACACCCTCCAGGAGTGCTCGAGTCAAGATGCTACAACCAGGACAAGTACTGCTGTAAGCCCATAGGTAATCCTAACCTTCTCCTTTCTAATGCTGCTGAGCCAGATTCCTTCAGAGGAACTGGGTACCAACCCCCAGCAATAAGAGGATAGATTCACAGTCTTCAACTCTCCGTCCTCACTGTAGTAAGCACCTGTGCCAACGTGTTCAAGCCTCAGGGTCCTTACTAGTGACAAGAGATACTGGATCTGTGTTTCTTGTGGCTATCAAATCCAACAGCTTCCCACAACCTTCAGCTCACTTGTCCTTTCTGCAAGTGGATTATTGTTTTGCTATTTTTTAAATTTTCTTATACACACATTTCTATCAGAAAGACCCAAGCAACTCTGAACAGAGAGTGTCTCAGAGGAAGAAAGGCATGGAGGAAGGACGGGGGAAGTGGGGGCATCAAGGCATGAGCTAGTATTCCAGACCACCTGGGGAAGGCAGTCCTGCTCAAAACATCTCTAAGCACAGGTACAAAAATAAAGCAAACTATGACTTCATATAGATATATAGATATATAGATAAGCTAGCTAGATAGACTTTATATAGGTTTTCTGTATATTTATATATGTGCGCCAAGGGCGTGAGCCCCACTCCTCCTGCCCAGCTTGAGTCTCCTGTCCTCCCACTTCCCACTCCCCAGATGCCCCATTTGCCTGAAGCCTCCCACTCTTGACTATTGCATCTGATCCTTGCACCCACCCACCCCTTACATAAGTTCCCCTCTCTCCTTAAAATAGAACAAATTATATGTATTTATATAATTTTATATACAATCTCCATAAAAAATACACTAAAGATGGTGTACTAATTTCACCCTCCTACCTAAACAGAAGTTGCCTATCAAAGAGTCAACCAAAAAGAGGGTCGTCTAGGGCCTGATGCTACTCAGGCAAATTAGTGTGTCCTTATAAACCTCTACACACACACACACACACACACACACACACACACACCCCACACACATATACCCCAAACCACAAACACACCCCACACCAACACACGACACACATGACAGACACAAACACCCACATATCACAAACACACATACCACACACTCACATACACATACCATAAACACGCCAAACAAAAACACCATATCACACCACAACACACACCACACGCCCCCAAAACACCATATACACACCATACCCACTCATACCCACACGCCACACACTCTCACACCCCATATACTCACATACACAGACAAACCAGACACCCTCATACCCACACAGCATGCACACTCTCACTTCCTGAGCCCAGGAAAGGAACACAGACTAGACAGCTGGCTGGGGCTGGAGACCAGGGAGATGACCTGACAACTTCAGAGGGACATGTGAGACAGCCCCATTTCTCTGACCCAGCTAGGACACTGTCTACTCATGACAGACCTCTCATTGTTCGCATAGGCAATATAGATATTCATTGACAGAAATGATTGACAATTGCCTTCCAAGGATTGCAAGATGACCATGAGGAGGTTTATTCCCCTCCATCAGAAATGAGGCTTCATAGATGCCCTAAGCCAAAAGGAAGCAAAAAGCCTCTAAGTCCTCATCCCCCATGAGGGGGGTCAGCATTTGCCCCTTCCACCTACTATGTGAAAATCCCACACATCACCCAAAAGCATGCTCGCAGTATTTCTAAGGCTGAAAATGTAAATCCCCCCTCCCAGCCCAACCCATCTCCCCTCCCAGATTCCCTTCCCCACCCAACCATCTCCCCATCGTAAACCATGCACAAGTTCAAGATCCCTGGAGCCATAAAGAAGTAGGGTAAGGAAGGAAAGGCCTAACTGGTGTGTATATGGGGTGGAGGTGGAGAGCTTGCCCTAGTTCCTAAAATAAATCCAGGAAACCCAGTGCCAGGGAGAGGTGGGGATGGTGGAGCACATGTCTTTAAGACCAAAAAGAACAACAGGCCCAGACAGCCATTCACGTCCCCCTCTCATGAGATGGGAAAGGCAAACAGCCAAGGTACCCGCGACAGGAACTGAGAATCTGTACACTCTACCTCCCCAATCTAGCTCTCCCAGCCAGGGGTCCAGAGCTGGCAATTACTTCTTCAGCCCTCTTCAGAAACCCCAACTAATACTATAGACTATCACAGAAGAGAATACCTAAGTGATTTTAATTGCTGGTTGCTCTCCTACCAAAGTATTTATTAATCAAGATACTTCAACTCTTCCTTCTATAAGGTGTGGCGAGCCATTAATGATATTTGCACTAATGCTTAATTTTTCCTACCCAGAAATCTTTGGGGAAGGAGGGCCTTTGAATCAGACCCAATCTACTGGAAATTATTTGATCAGCTTAAAATGAGGTTATGAAAACACGTCTACCCTCTCAGCAACCCAAAACACAGAGCATGTGGTGAGGATATTATATTTGTTCACGAAAGACTTATTTGAAAGTATAGACGGGGGCCCAGAAATAAAGCACTGAACCAGTGTGGTTTCACAACCAGTTGGAAGGAGGGGTAGTAATGGATACCCCTCCTCAACCAAACATTAAGGTGCTAGGAGGGCTGAAGTCCCATCTGGGCTTGATTTTTATGGACTTCTTCTAAAGAAGAGATTTTTAATTCTACCTCTCAATCTGAAAGGAGGCAGGGTTGGAGACATCAAAGAGGACAGCGGAATGGCTGGTCTGACTTTAGAGTGAAACTCTTTTGTCCTTCTATGTCAATCAGACTGGTGGCCTTACCCCGTCAAAGGAGGAGAAAGTGAGACCCAAACCTCTAGGCATAAAGCCACTGTGTGGCTTCATGGTCTGAAGGCAGTCTCTGTGCCTCAAGAAGAAAAGGTGACAAATGTAAAAGCAAACCCCAGTCCTTCCTCTCCATCACCAGCAACAATGTCTTACGAGCAGTTTAAGATCATGGGAGAGAGGGAAAGGGCCATCTGCCACTTCTGCTTATGAAAACAAACACACAAAGCTCATGAGAATGAGTCTTCCTTCTCTACTGACACAGAGCTGGCAATACGATGGGGATCTCAAGACAAGCCTCCTAGCTTTGGGCCTGAGGAACCCCTGAAAACAACAGATGAAGCTGAAGGACATCACAGAGAATATGACCATGTTGGGTTTGGGCACTTCGTGTTGTAGGCTAATTCTAGAAGAAGCAAAGAAGTCCAGCTAAGAAGCAAAACCTCTTCCAAGATCCAGTCTGGGCCTATGTGCCAAGACCCCACCCCTCAGTCTTTTTTCAATGACTGTATCACCCTCCCACACCTGTCCCCCAAATGATCTTCACTGCCACTACTCCCCAGCCTGCCCCACCCCAGGCAACTGCTCCTCTTTCTTTTCTTGGGATGACCCCCCAACATATACACTGCACCCTTAGGGGTAATTAAGTTATCACATGCCCCAATGAGAAAGGTAAGGCTTGATGTCCCCTGGCTTTGGCCTTACTGTCATATCTCAGGATCCCCACCTTCTTTCTACTTCGTGATTGACCTAGCCCTCTATTCCCCTTCCAGCCTTACAGACACCAGGCAAAAGAAACTGACCTCCTTTCTGTGCTCCAACTTTCTAACTCCCTTTCCTGAAACACCCCATCCGATCAATTCCCTTATTCAGTTTAGATCTGGACCCTCTCCCCAAAACAACAAGCACAGCCTCATGGGGCTCCAAGCCTCCAGCCTGCCGGAGCCTGCCTCCTTTTATTTTGAAGAAGATACAAAGGCGGAGCTGGCCCAGAAGTGTTGGTGAAAATGTGCACTCTTCCCCAGGGGGAGCAATGGGGATGCACTCAGGGGAGCCGCCCCTTGCTCCCACCCATCTCTCCCCTTTGACTCCTTCCTACTGCTCCCCAGAAATCCCTGTGATGGCGCCCAAAGCTCCTTTACATGCAAGCAAAGCAAGCCCAAGATTTACCGTTAGCTTCTCTTTTCTTATGTTTCTACGTAGTAATAAAATGTACTTTATGTACAATTCTCCCCCCAGCCCACCCCAACCCCCTAGAAGGCTTTCCTAACAAAACTGGAAGAAACAGCTGCAGCCATGCGCACCTCAGCCCTGGGTTCTAATCCCGGGCTGTGGCAAAGTCGCCCTGACGCTTTGTGAAGTCTGTTTCTCCCTTGAAGCTACTGTTTTGTCAACTCAGCAAAAAACAAAAGAAGATAAAACAAAAACCAAACTAGTCAGGAAATTCCACATCTGAACCCTATCCAGCTTCCTCTGCATAAAAAA
Organism: Phoca vitulina; assembly: GCF_004348235.1. Taxonomy (NCBI): domain Eukaryota; kingdom Metazoa; phylum Chordata; class Mammalia; order Carnivora; family Phocidae; genus Phoca; species Phoca vitulina. The sequence continues at coordinate 9,102,709 of NW_022589737.1, forward strand.
GACACAGGAAAACAACTGGAATCAGTACAACCCTAAATATTTTAGATCCCAAATCAAAACAAAGACAGAGAGCATTGAAAAATATTAATAATTACTCACCCCAATCCACCCCTGCTTGAGATGCCCCCAAGAGCATGATCATTGGACACAGGCTCTTCAAAGTGGGGCACAGACCCAGAGCATGATCATCGGACACAGGCTCTTCAAAGTGGGGCACAGACCCCACCAGCCCTGTGGGATGAAGCATCCTTCCTATATAGAAAGAAGAATCTCCAAAGGTCTCTCCTACTCCGCCCCCCATCTCGCAAGGAAAGAAGCTAGGGAGGCAGGCAGGGAGATACAGTGGTGGGGCTCACCAGCACGTGCTGAACTTGGCCACAAACAACAATCCACACACATGGCCCCATGCAAGCCATGAAACCCACTCGGTGTGGTCAGCCAGCAATCAAGAAACAGGATTCGCCTTCTCCTTATTGCTCATTTATTCCCCAAACAATTGCAGTCTCAGACCCTCCTACATACTTTCAGCTTCAGGCTCCTTCGAGAATCATGTTACCCTTGTCCCAGTCTGCAAATCGCCTAACCCTGAAACAGTCACAGTTTCTGGTCAGGGTGCAGAATGAAGGGGCAGGCAAAAGTCTGAGACACAGGAATAGGTTTTTATCTGAGCTGCTTCTACTGCAAAGGTACCAGACCATAAAAGAGGAAGTCTGGAAGACATTTGATCGCCCACAGAGTGGAGCGCAAAAGTCGTAGGAAGCTCAAGAGTGCACATTGCAATGTTCAAGGGCAGAGTACAAAGGACATTTGGTCCCTAGAAACGGCTACACCCCCATTACGCACATGTGCACAACCACACCCTCACACACGTGCACGCACCCAGCACGGAAGCGTGTTCCCACAACATCTTTACCCTCCATCGCATGGACAGAGGGGACTGTATTCTGCCAGTTTCCACCACAGCCCTTCAAGGAAGGACTGAAATAGCTGCCGGGGGTGCAGAAAGGCTGCCGGCCTTCAAGGACACTGTCGCAAGAAGGAGGCCATCTTGGGAGGAGAAGTGAGTGTGAGGCCGTTGAGAGATACTTCGGCTGTGTGTCCTTTCTCTAGCCTTGGGGACGCCCCAGCACAGCTGCCACTCAGTGGCCAGCAGAAAGCACAGCTCCCACCATTTGGTCTGATGTGCTGAGGTAAGGGGCACTGCCAGAGGAAGAGAAGACAGGAGTCAGCACCTTTGTTAGCCCTGGAGAGAGCTTGCTGGTGGGCCCCTCGGGAAAGCACAGCCATAGTCTGAGGCACCTCAGCCCAGAGGTTGGCTCTCGGCCTTGTAGGACGTCCTAAGGAGGCACAGCCTTCCACCTCATCTTCTCCTCTTCTTTGCTAAGCTCAGCATCTGGAACTCCCAGCACAGGGCTCAGAAAGATTGGCCCAATTCACCCTGAAGTCCTACAGCCCTGGCACCCCACATTCACATTTCAGCCAGGATCTGCCCTGCTCAGCAAACCACACACCCAGAGAGGCTGCAGACTGAGCCGGGGTGAGACCCCACACGCCCCAGGACAGGTACTCAGCGAGTCACTCGTCAGACATGGCGGCAGAGGTGGTGCTGCCTCGGAAACCGGATGGAGTCGCCCAACCTCTGCTTTTCCATTTCGCTGGAGCTGCCGCCTGGTGGTAAAGTGGGGGGTCTTGGATGCCCAGAGAAGGGCGTTAGCCCAAAGGTCCAGGCTCCACCCCAAGAGCGCAGGCCCAGCCCAGAAGAATGAAGCAGTCAGCAAGATGAGGGCCAGAAACTGCCCCTTCCCCCCTCGGTCACAATGACTCATCGCCCTCAGAAATGAACTCTGGTTGTGCGACATGTGGCAGAACCCCAACAGCAGAATCAGTCCCCCCTCGTTAGGTGAGAGAAAGGAAGCACCAGGGCTTGTGTGGCAGAGAAGAATCCACTCCCTAAGATGGAAGGTCCCAGCAAGAAGCAGCTCCCCAGCTCTCAGAGCCTCCCCCTGCTGAGGTCATCAGGGCTAAGCCACTAGCAACTGCAGTGAGACCAGCAGAAGCCTCTAGTGCTTTGACTTGGACAACTTCCAAGCATGCAACTGGGGGGAGGTAGATGTCCCCAAACCCGCCAAGACAACAGCACCGAGAAGGAAATACTTCAAGGAACCTGATAGCCACCTTTCTTCCCAGGCAGCCAGAGGGTAGGCTCCTGCAGAAGAAGAGGGGAAAGAGCAGGGGCACCCCCATCCGTCTTCAGGACCTTCTGCCCTGCTCTTGGGCAGCATCATTATCTCACCGGAAGAGAGAGATGCATCTTTAGTCACTTAAAGACAACCTCACAGAAGCTTCTGGGTGCTAAGAGTTCAAATTAGGACAAGATTTTGGCAGAAAAAGGATCAGAGCCCAGGCCCCCACCTACCACCCCTTCTATCTTCACCGCCCCCCTCACCTCAGCCAGTTTCACATAAGTAAAACTGGGGAGGACAGAGGGGATACAGAGTGCCCCCAGAGCCTGGAAACCGGGGGCACCCTCGCTTCCTCTGATCCCATCCTGTTAGAGCTTGGGTCCACGGGATGGAGGAGGGCCCAGGGCAAAGAAGAGTCTGCAGGCAACACGTGGAGAGATGGAAAGGAGCCAGCCGCAGGCGGGCTCCCCACAAGTGGCAATTAATCAATCTGGGGAATTAGCTCCCACAAAAGGAAAGGAGGAATCCAATCAGTGCCTTTGGAACAGTCCTCTGGAGGGTGCCGAGCCAGAGGCAGGATATAAATAGAGCCGCGGCAGCTTGGTGCTCAGCACAGATGGCTGCAGAACGGGAGGCCCTTTGGCCGCAGGGCTCCTGGCCCTGGCTGGACTAAGAGGGACTACTGACGGATGAGCTCGAGTTTGTGCATCAGGACCTGCCTCTTGGCCCCACTGCTAAGCAGCTTCGACTGCCGTAGCATGAGCCAAACTGTGGAAGAAAGAAAGATACCAGTCTGGCCCTTTGCTGGCCACCCTCTCTTCACCCAGGAACCAAGAAATAAAGGCTTGTGTTTAGTTCTGTGGTAACTCATTACTGAACCCCCCAAAGCAGGCAGCCGGCAATCATGGCAAGCCCCATTTCTGCTCTGGACGGGAGAGGGTAGAGAGACGAAGTGAGTTCAGCTGAGAAGGCATGAATCCTGTTTCAGGAGGAATAACACCCAGGACAGACATCAGGACGCCCAGCCGGCTCTCTGCCGGTCTTCCTTACAAACCCCTCAAGTCTGCTGCCCTCGTCCTCCTTCCTTCACTGACCACAAAAATAAACAGCACTTTGCTTCAATGTACATATATATATACATAGAGAAACCCACAAACTACATACATATGCATTTGTATCTATATCTATATATATGTAGATTTGGAAGATGGGATGGGCAGTCCAGCCCTCTTCCAGGACTTGAAAAACTGAAACAGAAGCAGAGAGCAGTAAAAGCCATTGCTTTCCCCTTCTTCACTTCCAAAGGTATTTGAAGAGGTCAGAAAAATCAAGCCAGTGAAGAGGGGAGAGGTGGGGAGGAGGCAGATCCCTGTCCCCAGTTCACTTCCTGATCTCTACCTACAGGTCTGCCCCTGACCCGCTGTCCCCAAAGCGAGACACGCTGGCCAGGATTCGGAGGGCTGCACTCTCGCTGGAGAGAGAATGAGCAGAACAAAGGTCGGAGCAGCCCCCAAAACTGCCCCTCTGCTGGCACACCCTCATCCTCCCTCCCCGCCCCTCAGCCCAGAGCTGCTGCTCTGGGACCACTTAGAGTTGCGCCGCGTCACAGCAAGGTGGCGTGGCCGGGGTCGTCGTGATCCACGCTGTTGAGAATCGCCGTCTGGTCTTCCGGAAGCTGGCGGTGGCACAGGTCTGAGAGGCGGGCAAAGGGGTCAGGCCGAGAATGTCTCTTCTTCTTTCGGAGGCAGACGGCTTCATCAGGCCACAGAACCTGGGAGTCTGGAAGCTGCTGAGCCTGGGAGGCAGAACCGTCTAGGGAGAAGGGAACAGGTGCACCAAACAAATGGGAAGAAAATAAAGTGGGTGAAAGCGAAGGTGGTAACCTCACACGCTCACCTTTTTCATCTGCTGAGACATATATCCTGGCTCTCTAGCATGAAAATGAGGCAACTGCAGCAGAGAACCCCCATCTTCACCACACCAGTGACCCATCAGTCCCTTTGGCCCAGCCGGGGCTGGGAGCCCTGTGGCCAAAGGGCCTCCCGTTCTGGAGGCAGCTGTGCTGAACACCAATGACCCGTGTCTGCTCCCCTGCTCGTACCGAGAGCCGAGAAAGCAGGATGGGTCTAGTCCATCGGCATTTCTTTTTTATCTTTTATTTAATATTAAATATTTTTATTTAAATCTGTTACCTAGTGTTTCTAGAATTTTAATTTTTATTAGAGCAATATCAGTATTTCTTTTTTAATGCCTCCCGGGCACCAAGCATCATTCTAGGTGTTGGGGATCAGGGCTTCTAAGAACGGGTTGGAACTCAGTACGTTTTCTTCACCCCCGTTCTCCCCCAGCAGTGACGGACTTTACCCAAGATTTCCATCCTTGCCATAGAGCCAGGCGTGGCCCTTCCTACACTGCCAGGGCCACTCCTCTGTCTCACGGCTCTTCGGCAGTAAAGTGCGGGGTTTCTAGAAACTATGCTTTAGTGTGGGGTGAGGAGGAAGAGACAAACATTAAGGACTTAAAAAATACAGAAATGAAATTTCCAGATACTGAAGGCCCTACAAAGAAAGATGAAAACAGGGCCATGTGAGAGCAAAGGACTAAAGCACAGTTCTATTTTCACGTGTGAGTCTTGAACGACAAAGAGACTTCTGAAGCTTTGGGGGAGAAGTGTTCCCAACAGAAGGAGGGGCAAAAATGAAACCCATGGCTTAAGAGCCAACGTAAAATGTTTCAGAGAAAGAAGGAAGGCTACCATAGCTGAAGCAGAGCAAGCAGAGGACAGCGAGGCAGGAAAGACGGAGAAGGGTATCATAAGGAGTTTGAAATCTGCTCTGGTTGCAGTGGGAAGCTTCCGGAAGGTTTTCATCAGATGTGTGTATGTGCGTGTGTGCACACATTGCCATGACTGAAAGACCATGCTGTTACATTTTATAAAGATCACTCGAGTTGCTGAGTGTAGAATATACTGTAGAAGGAGCAAGGATGGAGCAAGACAACCAGCTAGGAGGTGACTGCAATAATCAGGGTGGGAATCACAGTAACTCAGAATTTAGTTTTAGCATTTGAGGTGGGAAAGAGTGGTCAGATCTGGGGAGCCTGGGTGGCTCAGTCGTTAAGCATCTGCCTTCGGCTCAGGTCATGATCCCAGGGTCCTGGGATCGAGCCCCTCATCGGGCTCCCTGCTCGGCAGGAGGCCTGCTTCTCCCTCTCCCACTCCCCCTGCTTGTGTTCCCTCTCTCACTGTGTGTCTCTCTGTCAAATAAATAAATAAATAAAATCTTTTAAAAAAATAAAATTAAAAAAGAGTGGTCAGATTTAGGATCTGCTGTAAAAGTTGGGCCCAAAGACCTTACCAAATGGATTGGAAGGGACGTGTGAGAGCAAGAGAAGAAGCAAGGCTGAAGTAGCCCGAGCAGCGAGGTAGTTAGAAGTGCTATTTAAGAAGCTGGGGAGGAAGTGAGGAGACGCAGATTTGGAGAGGATAATCAATAACTCTATTTTGGATATTTCAAAGGCTTACAAAACATCTAAGTGCGTGTTCAGCAGGCAACTGGAAATATGAGACTCGAGCTCATGGAAGAGACCAGGGCTAAAAACAGACATTGGAGAGCCATCAACTATTACAAGGAACAGGATGGTGTGATAGAATAAGAGGGAGTACAGGCATCTGAGGTGGCTCTTTTTGTTAAAACAAAACAAAACATAGATATGTAGGTAGGTCGGTATATTGGTTCTTCAACTGCAATGGGCTTCAGTGGGTTGAACATTCCGCTTTAGGCTCCAATTTCTCAACCAAACCCTAAAAAAATCATCTTCCTCTTTTCTGCCTCAGTACTCCCATCTATAAACAAATAGGATAATAGCACCACCCAAAGGCTAAGTGAGAAACAGTGCTCACTGTCTTCTGAAGATTCCAGGGACCTCTGTAGAACACTTTTCCATAACCCAGTCTCTAAAGAAAGTTACTCTCCAGTGGTTATTAAAGATCTGCAAGGAAACTGTTCAGCTGTCTTTTTTTGATAGCCTGTGACAAGATTCCTAAAAACCATTGGTAAAAAAAAAAAAAAAAAAGAAAAGAGTACATGATAAATACTAAAGAATTTTCTAAGTGTGAAAAAGAGCTGAATCATTTTTGCACTATCTTAGCAGCTACTGATCACTGCTGGATATAAACATCAGATATATTTCAATAGAAACATCCTTTCTATGATAAGGAGATTTCATTCTATCTCACTGAGAAAAGTTTGGTCATCCTGCAGAGGCTAGGTCCATGCCATGATGTCCCCTAAGCACTGAGTAGGACCCCATAATTCCCACATCCAACTAGAAGGTCTGAAATAATAGAGAAGAAGTATATAAGGAAATAGGGATAGTTCCAAAAGGCATATGGCAGAATGGAAAAAAATAAGATACTACTTATGTTATTTAAAAATGCATTAAAACAATACAATGTATTTTCGAGAGGCGTATGCCCAGAAAGGCTCTGAAAGCATGCATACTACCAGAAGGATGGCTCCCAGGAGAGAGGAATCAATTGGGAGGACAATCAGAGATTTTATCTTTCTAATTTTTATATAAAAATTATATTTATGTATTACTTGGTAATTAATATTAAAAAGAGACAATAACATAAGCCAGTGGATTTAATTCTAGAGAAAACCCAAGGATGGGATCCTGAGCCAAACAATCCCATAATAACGGCGGAGAGAGGGGAAAAGAGAGGATCCGCCATTTACCGGATCGTTTCTTTGACTTCGAAGAGCCCTTGGATGACTTTTTGGGCTTCTTTATCCGTTGGTATTTCAGAGCCTCCAGCCTCTCAGGTACAGCAGCATTCTCGGGTGCAGGTGGATGTGTTCTGGAAGGGACAATTAGAGAGGCACAGGTCAGCTCCCAGAAGAGGGAGCTTCTGAAGAGGGGCTGGAAGAAAACCATACAGCCGACCCACAGGAGGACAGAGTCCCAGGTGTCCACAGTGGTTCCTTGACACCTGCCTCTTGATTGCTCCTGGAAAGGAGAAAGGCCGGTAGAAAGCTCCAGCAGTGGGAGGCCTGCCTCAGATGGAAACCAATCTGTAGAGCAACCAGAAGACCTAAGAAAGGGAGAGAGAGACTTTAATAGTGAGCCTCATCACATGCCACTCAAACCGGGAGGAGGAAGGTCAGAGAAGAAAAGAAGAAAGCAGCTTCACTGCCCAAAGTTGTTAGAAATCATCACGACCTTTAAGTGAAAAGTAAAAGGGTGGGTCAAAGCAGGAGGTGAGGAACCCCATCCCAGTGAACTGTCCTCCTCCAGAAAAGAGAAGGCCAGGGCCAAATGAGAAACCCAATATCCAGTGAGGGGGAGGGTACATAAAACCCAGCTTCACTGGGCTTCTTTCCCTCCGTCCACCAGAGTGAGGCAGAACCCCAGCAGCTAACAGCAACAAATACTTGTCATCTACCCACATTTCAGCAGGGGGGGTCTCCCTGGACCTCTGCAGACTAGGCTCAGATGTCATCAGTCATGCACGAGAATAAAAGAAGGTGGAATAGATTACGATGGTTAGTGTCCAAATCTGGCAGCCTTGCAAAGCCCTTGCCTTCGGTAGCAAGTGCCCAAGTGAATCTCTACATCTTGATATTCAGTAGAGAAACTGGGGTTGGGAGAGACGCCATGTATGTCGGTCTCTCCTTCTCCCCCAGCTTCGGGGCAGATGCTGTCATGTGCCTGATGGATCAACCATGAGGTTAGAACAGAGCCCACAATTCCCCTGGAGCCTGAGCAGCCCCTGTGACAAAGGGGACCAGAGGGAGCCGAGAGGATGAACTGGCTGTGACAACCGGTGCATGTTGGAGAGAATTTTTCAAGAGTCATAAAAGAAAATCTAGAAGACATGTTATCAATGTCATTTCTTCCCAAAGTAAGCCAAACTTGGAGCCCGAGGAATAAAGGCAGAGAGAGAGGAGTTGCTCTTTCCTTCCCACCAGGACTGGCATTCGCATACCATCAGGGGAGTAGGGACATTCTAGGGCCATAGTGCACTGAGGTGAATCACACTCTTCCTCAGTCCCCACATCTCCCTCTTCCAACTCCATCACACTGGTTTTGGGTAACTCCTGATTAAAAGGAGGACAGCCAACCCTGTGAGGGGAAAAGAAGTGCCCAGTAGTGAGCAAGCAATCTGAAGCAGCACAACAATGACAGAGGGATGGGGGTCTGCAGCCCCATCTCCCCAGTACTGGTCATACTTGTGGGGATGAAGGAAGAAAAAACTTACAGACTAATTGTTGATAAGCCTCTGGTCTCTGGGGTTTCCTGCATTAACTGGCAATGAAGCAACCTCCATCTTCTTTAATGAATGCCATCATTCCATAGCCTCTTAGTAAATAAAGTATCAAGAAGCTCCTCCAAAGTTCAGGTCAGAGACAGCTTCTAGATTTTCCATAACCCCCTGACAGCATGGAGCTCAAGGGCCCCACCTACACACACACACAGGCAACACATGGTCTCAGACAGAAGTCCAACGCACCGTGAGAAGTCAGGTCTTCCACCCCCAAAGATGCAACCTGCAAATTTCCCGTCCCCTCCTCCTTCAGACTCTACCCACAGAGATCCTACACAGCAGCGGCGGTGGCTGCAAAGGAATCTGGAAGGTGGGCAAAGGGTGGAGATGGCTAGGGTATGAGGGAGCATGACTCTGCCATGCTGACGGGATGTCCTCACCCCCTTCTCATCCTTGACTAGGGCTTCTTCAGCTACCTAAAAGGAAAATCAAAGGTATGAATCAACCGTTCAGTTTACCTGTCTCCTGGTCCTGGCCAGCCTCTTCAAAAAGACCACACAAGGTGAGCGACGCATGGTCCGAGGAGGCATATGACAAGCAAGTGGCCCCAGGGAGCAGTGTTTAAACCACAAAACCCAGGGTGATCCAGGAGGGCATGAGAGAAACTGGCTCAGGGCACCCCAAAACATTCCTAGGGTTTCTCGAAGCAAGGTGAAACTTCCAAGAATATTATTACTAAAATTAACATATCATTACCTTTATCATTTCTGTCACACAGCATTGATTTACCTACCACTTACCATGCCAAGCACTGGTCTATGGTCTCTACAATAGTTTGCGTTCATCCTTACAACAACCCTAAGAAGTAAATACTAGACTGATCTGTTTCTCAGAGGGAAAAACTGAATGCGTAGGGTTAAGCAGCTTGTCTACTAATCCAGTTATTATGTGATAGAGCCAAGACTCTCAACATTAGGCTAAACTGCTCTTCCAACTTCCTCCTAAAGGAAACAGGCCCAGAAGCTATCTAGAAGAAAACAGTGCTCCCACACTTCACCTGAGCGGTAGTCACTTCACCCTGCTGCGGTAGTCCCTGACATTCTCTGCTTCAGTGGCACGGCCAGGGTAAGACAGGCCACGGATGGGGAAAAGCTGGCTGAAGTTATATCTTCAGGCAAAAATTCCCAAACAGTAATGAGCCACTGAGGAGGATAAGCCAATTTTCCCTTGTGAAAGAGCCAAGCTCCAGCCCTTCCAGGCCACCTGCTGTCCACCTGTTTTCTCTTTGAGCTCAGTGCTCAAACACAGAAACATGACAGAAGGCTCCTGGGGGCACCAAGACACTCTACCGATGCAGGAGGGAAAAATAAAAGCAAGTGTCTGGGAGGATGGGGGGAAGGGGGGAAGAGGAGGCAAAAATGGATCTTTGTTTTTAACAAATTATACAGAAAAGACATATGTGAAATGTGGCCCAACAGACTTTACCTGTAGCATGTAAAGCCCTTTGGAATCAAATTGTCTCTCTTTTCTAGGACGCGTGACCATGTCCCCAGTCAATATCAAGCCCACAGGGGACCTATCACATAATGAAGCTTTTGGTGCTGCTCTCTGTCAGACAGTGGAAAGCTTGGGTTAAGCAACCTCATCCTATCCCTGGAATAAAGCTGGTAAGTGAATCTGAGGTTGACCAGTAGGTTACTCTGTTAGAACAGCATCCAACCCTGGGCTCTCTAAGAAATGGAGGTCACCGTTCTCTTCCCAATCCAATTCAATTCTTCTAAAACATACAGGAATCCAGCAAACTCTGGGGCTCTCCTCCTCACAGAAAGTAAGAGTATGAGGCCTAAAAGCCTAGAGGTTTTTCTGGATCTTCCATGTCATATGGAGTTCCCCCTAAACCCCAGTTCTCTGTCCCAGTGATGTTTCTCTGTGGTTTAGAACTACCAAAAACTGCCTGGAATTTACTCTCTCTCTCTCTGTTTTCATAAAATCCATACAAAACCCTAATCACAACCATTTAAGCCCGGGGCCTTGGCTGCTTAGCTCTGTGCTTTCCCAGAATAGTGGAGAAAAGACACAGACAAAAAGGTCTAAAAAGTCGGCAAACCACAGGTCAGAAAAGTCAGAATCCACTGGACAGTTCCTGCCCTTACTGCCCTAAGGGCTGACCACTCCAACAGTTGGCGGCTGCCCCTGTGATTTAAGGAGTGTCTTCCTCCTTTTCCTAACCGCCTGACAGTAGACTCTGCTCATCTGACCTTAGACCGTGGAAGGGGGACGAGGAAATCCACTTGTGTACAGGGCACGGCCGGGAAAAAGGTCCCCGCCCCACCGTTCTCCACTTATAAAACAGAAAGCCAGGATTGCGGAGGTCAGCTCCCACCCAGCTATAACGACAGATGACAACTTTCTCCAGTGGGGTCAGGGGACAAACCCAGTGTTTGGCCTCAGGGCTCGGGAGAGACTTGTTTCCAAATGGGAGCTCCTTCCTACGGTCCACCAGTAAAAGGGGGGGGGGCCATCCACCCTCCCAGACCCACCTGATCAGAGAGGCCAAAGTCGGCACTAACAGGAGGGGGGCTCGAGGGGGAGGTGAGAAGAGAGCTGTTAACTGGTATGAGACAGGAAGCCGAGAAAACCACCAGCCTCCCAGCCGGCCCCAGAAAGGGCAGGTCCACGAAATACAACTCCCCGCTCCGAGATGGGAGTTGGGAAGAGGAGAAAAAGGAGAGAGAGAAAGGAGGAGAGGGGGGGGAAGACCACTGCAGGTACAGGGGGGAGAAGGAACAGGAGAGAGACTGATGGAAACAGGAACAGAGCAAGAACGAACGTAGACAAGACGTGTCACATCTTCTCCAAGCAAGACCGAGTGGAGACACATGCAAAGGCGCAGCATGAAGACAGCGTCTGAAGAGGAGCCTGACGCCTCCCAATGGCCCCAGCAGCTACCGCGCCCGGGGGGAGGCTCTCAGCAAGCAGGAGTGAGCGGTGGCTCTTGCTGCCCAGCACCATCAAGATCTAACTCCGAGGCTGCGGGGAGCACGTTATTCTCCTAGGCTGGGGATGCTTGCCAGGCCCCCAAGGAACCAATTCGCCCTCAGCGCTGCCCTTGGTTTCTGGGTTTGCCACAGCAGGGACAGTATGACAGCTCAGCTCTCAGATCTGGCACAGTGGGGATGTTGTGGAGAGAGGGGTCAACAACTGGGTGAGGGAAGTGGCGGTAACAATGGGGAATGGGGTCCAGGCACTTTCCAGGAGTGCAGTGACAGCTGGTCCTGCAGCTATCACCTCTCTGGGGGTGACAGAGGGGTCATAACTGGGGTTCAGGGAAGGAGAGCAGGGAAGGTGGAGGATGGTCCGGTCATTGTCACTCTGGGGCATCCATCCAGCAGGCCACAGGAGGCCCCTCATGAAGGTAGGCTCATAACTCCTTCCTGACACCCTCCCTGCTCTCTCCAGTGTTAATGGCCACAGTGTGGCACCCAACCAGCCTCAGAGACAATCCCAGGGCCTCTTGACTGTTAACAAGTTTATAGCTGCAGATCATAAAGAAATGGCAAAGCAGTCCAGTACTCCTTATGGGAGGCCACTCTTCGGACTGAAGACTTAAAGTCCTGAGTTAGGATCATCAGCCCCCCTTGACATTTCTAGGTGGGCGAGGGATGCAGCTGTTTCTCACCTAGAGAAACCAGGAAGCTTTCCTGCTCCCACACTGCTTGTTCTCAGATGCGCAGGCAATAGGTCCATGGCAAAAAGAAGCATCTTAGTTGCCATGAGAGACAGTGAGTCTCAGGTGACCCTAAGCCTCTATAAGAGACTTGCTACCCCTCTGACATAGCCAAGTTCCCAAGACCTCTACCTGGAAGAATGCCAGAAGAGGACCAACCTCGGCGGAGAGCAGAGGAAGGAGACAGTGCTTCACCGCTCAACTTCCTCCCACCCGGGGGAAGTCTGTCCTCTCCCCCTGGGGAACCCCTCCCAAGACCCTAGAGCTGTGAACCAAGGAGATCAGGAATGGCTACTACAGGGATCTTGAAAGCAATTTGAACCTGAGGGTGAGGTCCACATCTCAGTCCTGTTACAACCAAGAACGGGCTACCGAAGGCAAGGGACATGGGAAGTGGGGACATTCCCCTGCCCTTGCCCTCACAGGACTACAGGTGACCTGGTCCCAGCTGGTGAGGGGAGGAACTGGGCCACACCCAACCCTGTGCTCCTTGAGAATATTAGAAAGATCCCAAGAAGACTGTGAGGGACCAGCAACCCCAGAGGAAGATCTGAGTCTCTGGGGGGCTAGGATGGAAGTGGAGGGGGCACTATGCCTGAGGCTGCTGGGAAAATACGGCAAAGGGCGGGGGGAGGGGGGATTCTGGATCTGAGTGTGGCCCTGATGTTTCCAGAGGTGCAGAGATGCAAAGCGGATCGTAGGCATTCTAGGCCCCTTGGGGTGCATGCAGGGTCCCAGGGGGCTTCTGTGGGAGGCCCTGGGTGTGTTGGCAGCAGGGGTCTGAGTGAGGAAAACTGCAGGGAGGCTCTGGGAGAGGCTTGGCATGTGGGGTGGGGGTCGGAAGCTTCAGCTAGGCAGTGCCCGAGCATGGCCTGGTGAGGCTGTTGGAGCAGCATGATGTGGGGAACCCAGAAGCCGTGGCATATGGAGCAGCGAAGGCTGCTGCCCACGGAGGGGGTGAGGGGACATGGTTTGGATTCCCCTGTAAAGGAAGCGATGGCCCTGCCGAAGCCCCGTCCGCCTGTCCACCCCCCGCCCCGCCCCGGCCGCGGAGCTCCCTTACCTATTGAGCTGAGGAGAGGCTTGTCTCGACAACACTGCCCAGATAGCTGAGATCAATCAGAAACAAAGCAGTTATCAACACGGGCCGTGGGCAAACCACCCACGCACACCCAGAGGGGAGGAGGGGAGGAGCACAGGGGCCAGAGAACCACAAGCGAGGCCAGAGAATGGGGTGAGGGGAAGGAGAGGAGAGAGACAGAGAACCAGACGGCACGATGGACGAGGCAGATGAGCGCTGCACAAAGCACAGACGACAGGGCTGCGGCGCACAGCATCTCCTGCGCAGACAGAGGCACGGGGTCCCGTGGGCACGCCACGCCCAGCGTCCTAGCTAGAGCTCTCCTCCACCTTCTCCGCCCGCCAGGACCAGGGGCCAGTGGGAGGAGAAGCTGTACTTCCAGGTACCAGAGAGGGTGGGAGTGCACGGGGCAGGGGAAGGGCGCTGGGCTCCCTCCTCTCCAACCACCTCCCATCCTGCCTACCACCGGGCCAGCCTCCTCTGGAACACTCTGCTCCCCTGCACAGGCGGCCACATCAAGAAGAGAGACCAAAGGACGGAACCAGAGAGAAAGAGAGAGAGGGAGGGAGGGCAGCAGGGACCGGGGGCGGGGAGGGGGGCACTCCAGAGACGTTGCAAGCCCTTCGGAGCAAGTCGGGCCAACCCAAAGAAGATGGAGAAGGAAGAAAGACAGACAGAAAGAAAGCCAGACTTGAGGAGGAAGGAAGGGAGAGGGGGAGGAGGAGGGAAGGGGGGGCAGGGGAAAAAAGACGAGAGAAAAAGAGGCACAGACGGGCGTCCAGGCCGACTCTGGTACCTGGAATACCAGCTGCTACAGTTTAGAGTGTGCTCTCTCAGGCAGGCTGACCGCAGGAGCTTGTCTGTCTGTCTGTCTGTCTGCAGCTTCCTGCGAGGCACACAGGTTGGGGTAGGGTATGTGGCTCCGGGCACACAGTTCACAGGCCTGAGATTTTGCTCCCAGCCTCCAGGATGTGCCCCCTGGAGAGCTTGTGGGAGGGGGCTCCTCCCCCCCCCCCCCCCCCGCTCACTAGGCTGCTAAGGGCAGGAGATTGGGAAGAGGAGCCCCAGGCCCGGTGGCCCAGGGAAATCAGGCTTCAGGGTCCTGCTTAGCAGGGAGGATGGGTCAGGGGAGGAAAGGAGGCTGGATACGAGGTCTCTGGGTAAACCCTGGAACCACCCCCAAAGCCAGGATCACAGGGATGTGGAGAGCTCTCCACTCTAAGAGTAACTGAGGTGACCACTCACTCGGACACACCACGTACCCGGCCCCCACCCCCGGCTTGCCCATGTGTGTCCACTCCCCATCACCCTGGGGTCTTCCTGAGAGCTCTGGGCTGGGTGGAGAGGCTCCCTCATGCTCTTGGCAGGGTACCTGGGCAGGTAAGCCCCACCCTCAACCCCATGACCACACCCTGCTGATGCCAAGACCAGAACTCTCCCGAAGGGATGCTGCAGCATGTCCAGACAAGCCCTGTCATTTGGGTTGATGGAAGGGGCGGAGGGTGGGTAAGGAATGGGGGGTGGAAGATGACCAGGTGGAGGTGGGCGGGAGAAACCAGCTCACACTCACCCTGAAGTAGGTAATGGCGGTGGGGGGGGCTCTGGTCTGAGCAGTTCCTCCCCCATCCTTCGAGGGGAAGGCGTCTGTCCAAACACATCCAGGTTGTCCGCAGGCCCTGCAGGGCCCGGCGGAGGGGAGGGGTAGCCTGTGGCCAGCGTGGTGAAGCCCATGGTGGGCCGGTAGCTGGGGCTCCCGCTGCGGCTGCTCTGGGAAGGGGAGCCCGTGGATGGCGTGGACTTGCGAGAGAAGCTGACAGCGGCCGGTGGCTGCAGGGTGATCTCCGACATCTCCGCCTGCTGCAGGAGGCCCGGGCGAGGCCGGGCCCGGGCGGCAAGCTCAGGGGAGCCGGTGCGGGAGCTGAGGGGGCTTTGGGTCAGAGGCGAGAGCCGGGAGGGCTGTAGCACCACTTGATGTAAACTGGGCTCGGCGCGCCTGGCCTGCCGGGGGCTGGGCCGGGGCCGGGGCTGGGGCTCATACCACCGGGTGTCCAGGCCAAATGTGCTGGGGCCACTGTGCCCCCCGGGCTCAGCCGGCTCGGGGTAAGGCAACACGGGTATGCCCATACCTTGGCTGGTATGTCTTAGCTGCCCTTGGCTCACCAGAGGTTGCATAGGTCTGTCCTGCCACTTAGCGGAGGTGGGCACTGGGACGGGGCCTCTGCCCGGCGACTTGCCTGCCCAACCCTTTGGCGCCTCCAGAGACAGGATGCCCGGGTAAGCCGCGGGCACCTGCAGGGAGGTGGGGGGCAGTCCTCGGGGGAGGCAGGCCTTGGGCTGCAGACTCTCGGCTACATCACAGGGGTGCAGCTGGTGGGGAAACATCATGGCCGGGGTTTCCAGTCCCCCAAAGGGGAATTCTGGCCGGCCCCAGGGCTCAGGGGAGCGCCCTCCTGTGGGTGTCTGAGTCAAGGGCAGCGTGCTGTTGGAAGCGTTCTCTCCGTTTTCCTCAGGAATGGTGGGGTGGCCGAAAGGCCCCTCAGTGTGCAGGGGTGGGGAGGACATGACCGAGCTCAAGGGGCTGCCCACTTCCGGCATGTAGAAGGGTGGCGGCTCCACTTCCCCAGGGCTGCTGCTGCTGAGGTACCCATAATACTGGCCATGGTGGAAGGGCCGGGGGGCGGGAGGTCTGGCCTGGCCTGTGGCCTGGAGCCGACCTTCCAGGCCGCCGGGGCCCTCCAGCCCGCGGGGCTGGAACCGAGGGCTATATGCTGGTGGTGGCAGGTAGGACTCCTGGCTAGATGACAGAGGGGTCAGCTGGGACTTCAGGGCAGCCACAGATGTGGGCACCAGCGGGTCCTCATTCTCCTCGTCCGACTGGCGGAACTCGGGGTACATGTCCGTCTCCTCGGCAAAGGGAAAGCCCTCGATGCGCCTGCTCTTCATCGAGGGCTCCATCTCAGAGGGATCCATCACGAAGCGGCCATCGGGGCCTCTGCTGATGAGCTCAATGGGCGTCGTGGCCTCGGCCTCGGCCTCGGCCTTGGCCACGCTGTACTTCTTGCTACTGATGGCCCTCTTGGTCTTCTTGTACAATGACAGCTCCTTCTCCCGGGTGGGACTCAGCATCCTCTTGGCCGCTGGCTGGCCTTGGTCATCGGAGGACTCCGAAGGGGCCCGGAGCGTGCGGATGCTCTCGGGGCTCACCTTGCCAGATGACAAGCTGTAGGGGTGAGTGAGGGAGCAGGAGTGTGAGGTGGGGGACATTTGCTCCTCCTCTTCTTTTTCTCCTCTTAACGAATAACCACAAACACCTAAGATAATACTCAAAAAAAGGGGTGCAGATGGGCTGTATATTTTGGCGTGAAATACTTTGGCCAACGCTCCACTGTCTAGATCTGTGCTGGCCGTTTTTTGAATGAACACCTACATTTCCACCTTTCATCCCGCCCTGCCCTTCCTGTCTGCCCTGCTCTGTCCAGCTATACCTCTAACTTCACTGTCTACAGTACTGCCCCCTCTGTGCAACTTAAAAATACCGTGCAGATCAGTGGACAGCCAACACTTTAGAGACACTGGTCTGGGGGCCGAGCGGGGCACACCACCTGCCTGTGTCCACCCTCCACCCTCTGTCCACAAGCACAACAGCGGAGGCACTTACGGAGACTCTAGGCTCTTTCTGCAGTGAGTGATGGAGAGTGGAGGATCTGGAAGGAAGAAGAAGGGGAGGAGAGCCTACTGAGGCCAGGGACACAAAACTCGTCTCGCGTGTCCACAGGGCCCGGAGCAAAGCCACAGAAGGGAGCAGCTCCTTCCAGGGTTAGGTATCTTTGGGCCCAGTCCCAAGTCCCGGGCCCACCACCACAGACCTGCCCTCTCTCACATTCTGGCCCCATCACACCCTCCCCAGCATCCTTCTTCCTTACTCCCTCTTCCAGACCAAGGCCCGCTGACAGTCCTACCCATAAGACCCCATTTCCCTATTTTCAAGGGGCCCGTGCTAAAAGTGGGCCATCTCTTCCAATGGGGAGCATTTGAAACTGGGCCAGGTAGAGCAGGGCGGTGGGGGCAGACACCCACCTTTTTTGCGCTTGAGCTTACGCTTGCGCTGCTTGTTGACAAAGCAGGCGGCCAGGGTGCTAAACAGGACGGCAGCTGCCAGGAAGCAGATGGTAGCTACGATTCCAGCCAACACAGGCCGAGCTAGCCCCTCATCAGTCAGGTCCGGCTGTGGGAAGATGTCTGCAGGGCGGTGCAAGGAGCATGCATGATTCCTCCCCTCGCTCCTGTAAAAGCCCCCACCTACTCTGACACCTAGCCCCCCAGCACTCTTCCCTACCTCTGCAGAACAGATAATGTTAAGGCTCAGGCTCCATGCTCAACTCTAGCACTTGAAGAGAGACTAGTTTACGGAAGTCAAGTGATCGCTACAGAGCTTAGAAAGAAGGAATCACGTCTATGTCTTACCCCATAGCGGTGATAATTTCGGTAATAATGTCTACCTGGCTAGTACTTTTTGCAAAGGGTTCTCATGCATACTACCACACACCCTCACATGAGGCCAACAGACCACATGCCATCGCTCTCATTCTCTAAGGTAAAGAAAGTGTCGCTGGCAGAGTTTGAGCGACTTGCTGACATAAATATTGCCTATCAGTGCCTGCACCACGACACCATACCTCTGGCCTCCTGTTAGGATTTGCTGCCTTCTGCCATGCCACCTCGACAAAATGAGAACTTACTGTGGAGGCACCTTGAGGGTAAAATACTACAGCAGGGAGAAGAGGTTGTGACTAAGAATTCAGATCCATCCATCTCTAAGTCATTACAGCACAGCTGAGCAATTTCTACAGGGAGGGTGAGCACGTCCTGGTCGTTTCGGGTTCAGAATGCTGGAGCCAGCAGGGACATTCAACGCAGGTCCAATTTCATTTTACAGGTAAAGAAGTGAGTTTCACTTTGTGCCCAAATCCATACTGCTTGTTAGTGACGGAGCCAGAACTAGGCCCCCATCTACTGTACCCCACTTCAAAGTCAGTTATAATAGAAAGTGCCACTCTTTAGATTCTGTGGATTCTGATATATTTGGCCAGAGCCCATCGTTCTGCTGAAAAGAACAATGGATGAAAATAACCCAAATCACGCTGATGAGTGGGCAAATGGAATGCTATAGCCTTTGGGAATGGGGGGCTCAGAGACAGGCGGCTGAGGGCGCTGTGCCTTCATTCACCCATGGGGAGTCTTCCCGGTATTTGGGCTTCCTTTCAGGTGCCAGACATAAAGCCACTGAACACAGAACAATTCACTGATGAAAACCCTCAAGTCTTCTATTCTGGCCTTGGCTTTAAGCTCTGTTCCCTGCTCCTCCTTCTCTCTGAGTCCCCTCCCTGGAAGGAAGCCAAGACAGGGTACTTTTGTAGTTAAAAAAAAAAAAAAAGAAAGGAAGAAAGAAAAGAAAGAAGGAAGGAAGAAAAGAAAAAAAGGTCCATGGTGCATCATGTCTAACATGAGGCAAAAGTCACCCCCCACGGCCCCCAGTGCTCTGGTGCCACTTGGGTCCTCCCCGTCCCTCCCCAAGTCTGCCTGCCCTGGTGCTTCTGTAGCTCTGTGAGTCCTGCTGCATGAGCTTCTTGGCCAAGCTCCTTGCCAACTGGTCCTGCAGGTCCTTGTGTGAGCAGTGCCCATGGAAATGGTGCCATTGCTTAATCACTAAGCAAAAGCCTCTTCCCATACCAAGGGAGCCACTTCACTGGGCAAGGGAGGGGCTCTGCTGTCTCAGGAACTGTAGCTAGAGAAAGATGTGTAGAAATGGGACCAGGGCCAAGAGAAAGAAAGATAAATGGGGAAAATGCTAGGGAGTTGGCTTTATTTAGCCTGAATAAAATCTAGGGAGATGAAGGAGTGGAGGAAACAACACCAAACAGCAATTTTCCAAATAAAACCACCATAATTATAAAGCAGTCTTATAATAGGCCTTCAACAAATATGTGCTGACCTGCTATCTCTCCAATTCACCGCCCCAGTCCATTACAGAGGACAGCACTGGAGGAAACAGGGACTTTATAGCAAAAGAACATAAACCAAGTTCTTTTTGACTACTATCATGAGAAGATGAGCTATGTTTCTCCCTGTGGCTATCTTATAGAAAGTGTCATAAATGCAGCTCTTTAGTTGGAGAAATCCTGTCCATCATGGAAGCAGAAGGATGGGTTGGAGAAATGCAGTGACCTTAAGAAATGTGGTGACTCAGTTTCCACCAGAGCTCTCGTTTCCATTTCATCCTCCCTCCCCATATTAGCTATCTTGCAAAGGACATCCACATGGCTCTTATATCCTACAGCTGTAACAGACCACCCACCCACCCACCCCCGCCCGGCCAAGTACCTGTGCTGGAGACGCCGGCGATGTTGCTGGGCTCGCTGATCAGATCCTGCATGACGGCCAGAACCCGGAATTCGTACCAGGTGTCCTACAGCCCCCAGGACAAGATCCTGTCAGCCTACGGACCTGAGACAGCCACTGACCCACTACTGACCCTCCCCCACCTGCCCTGCAATGATCTCTCATGGAACAGGGTACCCAAAGCAGTGGCATACTGGAAGTGATGAACAACCAGCCCTCAGTTTAAAAAAAAAAGTCCTGATTTGTAGCATTTGCCAATTTCCATGGTAAAAATACTCTCACCGTGTCAGATTTCAATCTACAAGTGTGAGGTCACTGAAAGCAGAGTTGGAAAGAGATGCACACAATATGGGCTCTCTCTTAGGAGCCCCCATGAGCCAGTTCTACCACTAAATGAGTGTCCAGGGAAGGAAGACAGAAAGATAGATGAGATTGTCTGTATCCATGAAATAAGCTGCTTCCTCTCTCCAGCTAGAGAGACATCAAAGTTTAAAGGGGGTCAGCTGGGGGCGCCTGGGTGGCTCAGTTGGTTAAGCAACTGCCTTCGGCTCAGGTCATGATCCTGGAGTCCCTGGATCGAGTCCCGCATCGGGCTCCCTGCTCGGCAGGGAGCCTGCTTCTCCCTCTGACCCTCCCCCCCCCTCATGTGCTCTCTCTCTCTCTCATTCTCTCTGTCTCAAATAAATAAATAAAATCTTTAAAAAAATAAAATAAAATAAAGGGGGTCAGCTGGGAAAAAAAAAATAATGTATCTTCCTCCAGGGAGTCTAAATTGTTAAAGCAGGGGTCCTTCCCTGGGCAAAGCTAGACTATCCTTCTGGGAAATCCTCTGCCCAGCCGAAGTTAGACTCCTAGCAGGGAGCTGAGGTCACTCTCTAGTTACACATTCGGGGCTCCTCACCTGCCCTCAGTTGCCATGACCTGAGGATCCCAGACTTTGGTAGCAGATCTGAGAAGAAAGGAATTGGTGTGGGGGGCGGGGGACAGTACATGGCTGGACCTTGTACACCTGGCTTGGGTCACTCAAAGCTTCCGGTGACTCCAGCGAGTCATGTCACTTTCAGAATTTGGGAACAGCAGCAGGGAAAAGCTGGGCACCTCACCTGTGACAGATCCTTGGCAAAGAACTCTCCATCAGTGCCTGGGATGGCACTATCTAAGATCTCCCAGTGTTCCCCGACACGGTATTCCATGATGTAGCGGTCAATGGGAAAGCTGTGATTGGCAGGGGGGAGCCAAGACAGGAGTACACCCTGCTGGGTCCGGTTGGCTATGAGGCACCTTGGTGGGGTAACCAGCACCAGGGGTTCTGGAGTTGTGATAGGGAATGCTGCAGCACAGAGGGAAGAGAGAGAGAAGGGGCATGGTGGTGCTGAGGTCACTGCTCCCTCACCTCCCTCCATGCTGTCTTCTGGCTCATCATGCGTCCCTCAGAATGTGTCACATTCCCTTGCATGAGTCATTTCAGGGACAAGACTGTCACATAAAAGAGCCCTCCTCACCCAAGGGAAGTGGCCCACATGATCCTACTTTCTGAGCACTTCTAAAAACATAGATGCGGGGCGCCTGGGTGGCTCAGTCGTTAAGCGTCTGCCTTCGGCTCAGGTCATGATCCCGGGGTCCTGGGATCGAGCCCCGCATCGGGCTCCCTGTTCCGCAGGAAGCCTGCTTCTCCCTCTCCCACTCCCCCTGCTTGTGTTCCCTCTCTTGCTGTCTCTCTCTCTCTGTCAAAAAATAAATAAAAAATCTTTAAAAAAAAAATAAAAAATAAAAACATAGATGAGAGAATGGAGTCCCTCAAAAGGAAAAGGAAAAAAAAAGACAAGCTAACAAAGGGGAACCAAGTGAGGAAGATGGAAGAATTGGATGTAATCTTTTAAATAAGATAGTATCTTTAAAAAGATATTACAAAACATATCTTATGTTCTCTTCTAAGGAAGTAGGAATGTCTTCCCATAGCTCACTTCTGCTCTCAATTGCCTTCTTGGCCCAGGTGGGAAAACAAGGACCAGGGAAGAAAGTTCTAGAGCAGGGGTGGGCATCCCATCACTGCTGCACCCCTTGGTGGCAGTAAAGGATCCAGGAACAGGCCGGAGGGGTGCCACTTGTTCACAGATGCTCTTGGGGTGGGATGGAGTGAGCCACTGGGTCCAGGAAGGAAGAGTTGGCATGACTAGAAGATTCGACAGGGAGCACTGGCCACACGCCCACCACCAAACGAGGCCATGGGCCAGAGGAAAGAATCGGTAAGAGCACAGGAGGCAGGATTCCCAGCCTGCCCTGTGAAGCCACAGGATGATGCAAACATGTGGCTTAGCAAGGAAGGATAAATGCTAAGCCTCTTCCTTAACAGGAATCTAGCCCAAAGTGCTCTGACGTGGGACAAGGCACTATGGTCCAGGCAAACCCCACAGAACAGTATGACAAGTCCTTCCTGTGAGAGCAAATGACATGATTACGTAAAGCACGTAGGAAGGTGCCTGGCACATAGTAAGCAGTGAAGTTAGTTGCAAGGACCATCACCACCACCATTATCGTCCTTACTCAGCTCCTCCAGGAAATATCCTCAAGACATCCCAGCCTGAGGCCCTCACCTAAAGTGTTCACAGTGACCACCTCACTGAAGGCGCTCGTTCCCAGCTTGTTCTGGGCCAGGACGCTGAACTGGTATGCTGTCTCAGGCTCCAGGGCGTCCACTAGCAACCAGCTGGGTCCCGGTGGCACTGGCAAAGACAGCCAGTCGTGGGGCCCAAACTGTGCCCGCTTCATCCTGGCCAAAAGAAAGAGAGAGGATCGGGGACAAGGGGGTGGGGTGGGTTACACTGGAGACAGGAGAGTGCATGCAAGGTCCTCAAGGAGGTGGCGGTGGGCAGACCTGGCCTTCCCAGGCTTTGGGACAGAAAGAGGTAATGACCAAAGGTGGGAAATACCCAACTTTGGCTGTACCAGGTCGCCGGCCACTGCCTTGTACCTCCTCTGCTAAGAGGAGCCCTTAAGTATAAGTGACACTCAAGATCCTGGTCAAACTACCAAGTGCATTTTGGGAGAATCTCACCCTGGTCACAATGCTGAGAGTGGCTCTGCCTTGAGAGAAGTCAGGACACGAGGAACAAGGCAGGTACCATCATGGGAAAGTGAGGATGAGCAGCTCAGCAATGGCAGACTAGGGAAAGAACCCAGGTGACCTCAGCTGCGCACCCTCCCAGGGACAGCCAAAAGTGGGACGTCAAGTAACCCAGAGGGCTCACTCAGTCCAACCAGCTTTGAGGCATCTGAGGAAGTCTAGGGTATATGACAAAAATAACCAGGGGTTTCCCCACAGTGAGGACCAGGATCCTTAAGGCCTTAACGGTTAGAACTCACCATCAAGGGGAAGGTCACGCTGTGCGTGGAGAACACTGGAACTAGGAGTGAAGGTTAGGCCTTGTTCTATACCGCCCACCTAACTCTCCACTGGCAATGAAGCCAGCTGTCTACAGGTGCAGTGCCCCGGCATCACCACGGGGAGGAGACATCATCCTATGGGATTGAGACCCTGGGCAGCTTTCTTCTTGCGGCTCCGAGCTACAACTTAGCGGACGCCCGCCCACCGGGTTCCCTCTATGTTTAAAGGCTCACTACCATGAATGCTTAGGAGTTTGAGCTGCGGCAGCAGAAAGCACAGCAAAAAAGAAGCTAGTGCCAAATGTCTGAGTCAGTACTGGGAGAGTCAGAGGCAATCAGAACGAGAGGAGGGAAGGAGAACTCCCCAAACTTTGCAACCACCCATACCCCCCATCCCGGCCCCGGGCACCAAAGCAAGTGAGCAAAGTGTAATAAAGCGGTGCAAATGAGCAGCAGCGTGGAGCAGGACTGCAAGCAGTGAGGGAAACCCCAATCTACGCCCAGACCTGCCACTTGGACGTCCCCAAACATGGCTTGGCCATGCCAAACGCCCTTCCCTGGACACACAGCCACCCGGCAGCACCATGATTCTTGCAGTGGCCACCTGACAGAGTTGTCAGGAGCAACCCCCTCCCACTTACTCCAGGCCCCCTCCCCAACCTCCGGAGGACCAGAGATAAGGATTAGAGGATGTTCTGGTTGCAACTCAGAGAGCTCCCCACGCTCACCATCTAGGTCCAGTGTGCCTATCCAGAACTCAAAACCCCTAGGATATTCAGGACATATCCACAAATCACCATGATGGGAAAGAGGGCAGCTTCCTCTCAACCTTCCTTGCTGTTGAGAAGTCTATCAAGGGCTCTCCCTGAATCTCCATGAGTTGTCCTCTGCAGGGATGTTTCCTCCTTCCCAGGCTCTGGCTGAGCCTGATCGGGAATACACTCAGACGAGGCAGGTCTGAAAAGGAGGAAGTGGGAGGACTCATCCTTCCTGCTCAAGGATGTCCCACGCTGCAGGTGGCCAGTTCCTGGCTCAGGATAGGAATGTGTGGGAAGAGAAATCTTTGGGGAATGGGAAGGAGGTCAGCTATGGCTCCTCTCTCCATCTTTTCTGTGCCTCCTGACCTCAGCCTGATTTGCGCATCTTTGAGATCCCTCACCTACCCCAAGGCTTAGGCAAAGATCTCAAATCACTACATCTGGCCAAATTAACAGCAGAGATATAAACACAATAGAGACACAGGGTCCTAGAGAAAATAGAGATGCTGAAGACAAGGCCAGAAGGCAAGCATCACTTCAAATCGGTTTCTGGAACCACTGGGGAAGTGATAGAATAGAAATTAGATTCTACACTTCCGGCTGGGCTGTTTCACAATGCCCTTGAAGATTAGGAGTCTCTTCCAGACTCCAGAGGACAGACCTAAAAGAAGCAGGAACCAAGGACACAAAAAGGGGTCATGAGTTAAGCTGGGGAAAGAGCAGCAGAGGGTGATGGTCACTTCAGGAAACAATCTAAACTGGCATCCCAAACCTTCCAGGCTGGGAATGCAGAATGCCCGGAATCCCTCAGACAGACACACCCCTCCCCCACAAGACCTAGTCACTGCGTCAACACACCTCACTGCCTAGAGGTCTAGCAGGCGAAGAACCATATCCTTCTCATAACGTCTACCCACCCCAGGGACTGACTGAAGTCGGGGGTTGGGGGAGGGAGAAGCAGAGAGCAAAGCATGCGGGGGTGACTCACAGAGGTCCGTACCAAACTGAGAATGTCTGCTCGAATCCTCCATCATAGCCTGGCTCCCAGGACACGTTGGCAGTTGTCATGGAGACCTGGACCCGGACACTGCCCGGGGCATGGGGGCTGGTGCCTGGAGACCAAGTGAAGTCCTCTCAGACTGAAATGAACTGGGTCCAGTGAGCTGGATACCCACAGGGGCACACTGCACAGTAGCAAAATGCAGTGCCCCAAGCACAGTGCTCAGGGGCCAGGGATGCTCTGAGGGGCGGACACCCTGAGCAGTAGGGCTGCAGAAGGAAACCCGTCCCCCTGTGCCATCCAGTCCTTCTAGCAAGACGTGGCATGAGCAACAGGAATATGGCCAAAGGGAAACCAGAACCTTCGTCACCCCAGGCTAAAGTCCTGTGCTCACCTGGCAAACAGAGACACTCTCCCTTAAGGTCACAGGCAAAGCCAAAAAGCCCCCATCCTGTCAAGTTCTCTGGCCTCATGAGACAGCCATATTCCACCCGAACATCAGAGTGAGAGGCAGCACAACACAACTGTTAAGAACTTCAACTTGGGTTCGGGTCCTGGACCCAGCACTCATTAGCGATGCGATGCTCGGTGAGGTGTGCGATCCATGCCAGCCTTGGATTCAAATGGATGTACACTGGGGACTTACCAGCTCTCGTCTCACAGGTTATAAATGATGGGGCACCACTTGGTACAGAGCCTAAAACTGGTGGTAAATGCTCAAAGTGTTGGCCACGTTACGACTGGCTGTCAGTCCCCAGAGGGGCAGGCTACAACGGTACAAGCTGAGGTCTTAGGGACACACACCTCAGGCAGAAGAAGGGAAACATAATGCCTGGCACCCCAGGAAATGGGAACGCCAGGAATCTCCATGCCAAGCCCAGCCTATGGAGCTCAGCGCACGGCTCCCCTCCCAGGTCCCCCTCATTCCGTTCTTCCAGCTCCCCTTCTAGGTCCTAGACACAGACCTCTGAGCAGTTGCCCCTGCCCACGCACCTGCCCCATTTCTATATGGCAGTGTTGCTGGGTACATTCTGCCAGAAAAAGATCTCCCCGGGACAGGCCCCGTGTCACCTTCCCTTACCCAGAGTCTATAGAGGGCTCAGGCTACACGCAGCAGGCTCCAGGATCAGGGGTGGGCTGATTCAGGAAAGACGCTCAGAAAGGGTGGACAGTGCCCAGCACCCAGACCACAGCCCTCCTGCCCACAGCCCCCGTACCGATGACGGTCAGGTGGGTACTGGCAGTGATGCTGGTGACCACGTTGGTGGCGATGCACTCCCACTCCCCGTGGTCCTCCTTACTCAGGGCTCGAAACTGGAGACTCCCGCTGGGCAGGGCATTGTGCTTGCTTCTGCTGGGCTTCCCTACCTTGGCCAAACAAGGGGGCAAAGAGGAAGGCAGGAGCGGGGTGGCAGGGGAGGAACCAGGTCGACAGGGAAGAAGAGAAGCCACCAACACGTCAGAAGTCCGAGAACAGGAAGAGAGCAGAACCCGCACACTCGGCCTGCACCCCCGCCGCCCCTCCTCCAGAGGACCCATCACTCTAGAAGTCAGCCCCGCTACTCAGCACCTGGCCCTGTTAGAACAGAGCCACTATAGGTCTTGCCCATCCGCCACACTTCCCAGGAGCTCCAGAACCCAGAGGTACCTTTTTCCACGTGATGACAGGGAAAGGGTCCCCTGCAGCAGCACAGGGAATGAGCAGCTCCCGGCCGGCCTCCTGCCTATATTCCCAGCCTGGTAGCACCGTAAAATACGGGGGGTCCTAGGGAGAGCACAGCAAGGCCATGACGTTGAGCGTTTCAGGTACCCACTCCCACGGGGGCCACTCTCAGCCCCAGGCCTCACCTTCAGGACAAGCCGTGCGGGAGCAGACTGGCCCATGGTCCCCAAGGTGTTGTAAGGCACACAGGTGTAAGTGCCAAGAGCCTCCTCTGTGGCCTCCTCAATCCGAATGGAGCCATCCTCCATCAAGGTCCAACCCAGGTTCTGCCAGAGCACAGAGAGCAGAGCAGGGAGCAATGGTCAGGGGGCAGAAGCTCGGTCCCGGCCCCCGCCAGGCCAGCCGTGAGCTGGCAGGCCCGGGCAGAGCCCCAGCTAGCCTGGGGCGGGGGCTGTCTAAGTGCCCTGGGAGAATGGCGCAAGCTCTACCAGATGGCAGACCCCCACAGGAAGCAGTTCTGTGTTCCTAGAGTTTTCTGGTGGGGAGTGGAGGAGTCCTGGCAGGGAACCAGACCCTCAGAGGCAGTACCTCAGCGGCAGGAGAGTGTGTCTCACTGTGACCCCCACATGCATCTCTCTAGCACCTTCTCGACCTGCAGGGGGCGGCCATCCTTGTTCCATTTGACCACGGTGGCCGGCGGCTCTGCATCCACAGGGCATCGGATATAGCCGTGAATTCCCACGGGCACGTAGATGACAGGGGGCATGTTGAGGACACGGGCTGGGTCTGCAGAGGGGTCGTGTGGGGTGAGAGAGAAGAAAGGCATGAGGGAAGTCAAGGAGTGAGAAATCTGGGCAGGGGGCCAAGACTCCTCACACACCCCCGGGGTCTCATACAGATACCCCATCTCCGAGGAACTGCCATTCACACCCACCCACCCATGTGTCCTCAGTGCTCACAACAGTGCCAGGTGCCGGGACCACCATGAGGAGCAAGACAGACAAAGCCCAGAGGCCACACCAGGCCACCCCAATGCAGTGCAGGCTGCAGGTGGCTTTTGCCTGTCCAGAACTAAGGCATGTTCTAGCCTGCTCCGACCCATAACACTCCTCAAATGCTTCCACGCATGGACTGAACTGCAGAACAAGGACTCTCGATGTGCATATCTCCAGCCCCTGGACTCCAAACTCAAAGTCAACGTTTGACCACACCCTCCACCAATTGCTCCTTATCCCAAATCTCTCTCGGACACCAAGCAGCTCTCGGTCCACATCCTAAGCCAGAAGAAGAACGTCAGTTCTATGCATAAGGTGTTCAGAGGCATGACCACCGGTGGTTCTTTTCTCTCCTCTCTATTGTGCTAGTTGACCAGGCCCCCTGAGCCTCAGTTTCCCCTCTGTGCAGTTGGAATGCAGAATGAACCCTGGCCACAGAACGGATGAAAGGTTCTCAGGAGAACACCAAGAGCGGCACATCCTGTGATGTGGGTGACTCATCAACTTTCGATTCCCCCAATTTCCCCTGAGGGCTACCAAGGAGAAAGATCCAGAACTTCCAGTGAGGCAGTGAGGATGAATGAGCTGGTATCTTTTAAGCATTTGGAGCTCTTCAGAGAACAGCATTACATAAATACCAGGCCGAGTTATATATTTAGACATAGCTTCCTACTTTTGTATGTAGAGGTTTTTTTTTTTCCTCCAAGATTTTCAAAGGGTTTATGAATGGGAAATACTCTGAACACTGCTTTTTAGCAGAAATAAAGATCCTTGTCTCACCCACCTGGAAATCTCACCCCCCGGATTCTCTTTGAAGGCAAGAAGGAGGTAAAAAAGGACAAGCGGGAGTGGGTGATGGCACTGGGGAGAGACGGGGAAACCACACACCCCTCTCGGCAGAAAAATGGCCCACGGCTTCATGGATGGGGGGCTTACTCCTGGTTAGATTCATCATCCTTCTGAAGACCGCCCCTGTTGGCTCTCTCCCTCTGCCACTGCCACCTTTTTGCCCAAGTGACCTAGCCAGACAAGATGCTACTCCAAGTGGACTTTTCCCTTCCCCAGGCCCCTTCACATCCAGCACAGGTTGGGGCACAAGCTAAGTCACGTGCAAATAGCTTCTTGGCTGGCTTTTTCCTACTGCAGGTCTGGGTGGGACAGGCCTGATGTCCTGGGTCACATCACATCGCTTTTCTTGGGCCTCAGAGCCCTTAAAAACTCGGGACTCCTAATGTAGCGTGCTGAAAGCCCTTTAAAGTTGATGACAGTGGAAATGGTGAAGTGTCGCCTTTGTCCCTGCTGGCAAAGTCACTGCATCGAGAAGAAAACGATGAGAATGAGGTTAGCAGCTGAGCAGGGCTCAAAGGTCCAGCCTGGCTCTGACACCCCGAGGCCCATTCAACAGGAGACAAGTGCAAACACCCAGCTCTGCAGAGTGGCTTCGGAGACCAGCCCCACCTCCCGGGGTCACCGACTGTTCTTCTGCTTGTTCTCAGAAGGCTCTCCCACACCAGCCCTCAAGTGATGGAGAGCCTGTCACCTACAGTAACAAGGCAGCACCTTTGTTGTCTGAGTGACAGGGCCATCCACAAATCAAAAGGAAGAAATTAATCCTCATTACTCATCCTTCTCTCTCTTTCTCACAATGATCAGCTTGCCAGGGGGTGGGAAAGCATTGACTATGCTGACGGATTCAAGATTAGCAAACTGAATTATTGTGCTTGCACAAAAGCCCTCGGCTGTTCTGCCATGAGGAGGAGCTCATCCATTTGGATCTCTGGCAGCCCGAGAGAAGAGCAAGGAGAAAGCCAGGAGGGAGCCAGGTGTTGGCAGAACTAGATCAAGTCACCCCAGAAGAGGGCTCTGTCCCCCTCACCCCACACAACCGTCCACAGTGGGGGAAGGCATAGAGCTGGCAGGAAATCTAACCCTGCATCAGTTCCACCTGCCTTCCCTCATATACCTGAGGGAGATAAAGCACCAGAGAGCATCTTGTTCATGGTCCAGAGAGAGGTGCTGGCCAGCATTCACTGCAAGGACAACTGCTCAGAAGGTCTGCCGATCCTTGAATCCAATCTAAGCTTGGCTGACGGAATGAATCAGCTAACACGTGGAGCGATGCTTGGCCCATAGGAGACGCCCAGCAAGTGCTAGCTTCACTTCGACTGACCAGTCCAGGTCTTGGCCTCCTGTTGGGCTGTCCCTGCTTCCTGTCATTCCTCTGCCCACATTCCCTCAAATGACCCTCGGTCTCTTGCTGTCCTCCAGCCTTCGGTCCGGCTAATGAGGCCTGCATCTTCTGGAACCCCCACCATGTGTGGCTCTCCCTCGCCCCTACTCACACTGCACAGTTAAGTACGCTGAGGCAGAGGGGGAGCGCCCCAGGCTGTTGCTCGGGACACAGGTGTACTTCCCCGCATCCTCAGGCTTCACCCGGAAGATGATCAGGGTCCCATCAATCAAGATCCGCACTCTCAACTTCAGGTCACTGCAAACACACAAGGAGACAAGGAAGGGTGGGGGTTGGCACGTAGGGAAGAGGGTCTTCCATGAGACAGCAGAGCAAGGCAGCAAGGAGTCCCCTCACCCTGCGAATGAGGCAAGGAGAGCCGGACTTCCTCACCTTCCTGGCCCCTCTCAAGGCTGCTCCGTGCAGACCCTGGCCTTGCACAGGGGACAGGCTAGACCACCCCTCTTGCAAGCTCCCAGAGGCCAAGGGCGGCCTGTGGCAGCCCCTGCTCAAAGCCTTGCCCCTGGGAGGCCTGGTGGCTGGAGACCCCCCTGAGAGGGCAGGACAGCATGCTCACTTCTGGAAGTAGACGTTCTCATCCTGCCAATACCAGGTGTAGGTGAGGTTGCCGGGATACGCCTCTGCCCGGCAGGTGAGCAGAGCATCCTGGGATATGTTGACAGTGATGTTCTCAGGAGGGGAAACTATGAAAGGAGGCCCTGGGGAAAGAGGAAATAAACATGACCTTACCTGGTGTGGGAGGGGAGAGCGACAGCTCGGGGGGCCTCCCAGGAAGGTCTGAGACACCTCGGGAAGGGGTGCCCAGAACTCTGGGAGGGAGCTGGGGGGCAGCACTGGCCCACGAGGGAGCAGCATACCCTGGGCACCTGTCACAGAGATGCTTCTAGCTGCTGCCAGTGCTCAGCTTCTTACTCTCTTTACAGGTCCCAGAGATGCAAAAGGTCCTGGGATGTGGCCACAGTGTGCCCCAGCCCCTGGAGCCCGCTGCAGACACCCTTCTTGGTGTATACCTGCACCCCACCTCCATGCACACATGGCCTCTATAAATCCTGGCTCCCCAAACCAGCCCTCTGACGCCCCCCCCCCACACACACCCCTTCCTGCCCATCCAAGCAGGGGGCATGCAGGAGGGACAAAGGCCACTCTCTTCAATCCAGAGCAAGGAATAATCTGGCCTCTGAAGGAGTTAAGGGGCTTGTGCTGCTTATCAGCCAGAGGTCCAGAGGGCAGATTGGGGGCGAGGAGGCAGGGGGCAAGTAGAGTCACCAGGGCATGAAATCCCTACCCTCCCTGGTGCTGGCTTTCCAGACAGCTCTCTGCTGAGAGGGCAGCTCTTCTCCAAGCTGCAGAGGGATCTCTGGCCCCCGCCGCCACTCAACACTCCAAGTCAGAAGGAGGCAGAAAGAACATGTGTCTCAGCAGCCCTGGCAGCCCAGACAGCCACCCCTAGCCCTCGCTGTTCCTCCGGTAGTGGGGGGCAGGCAAAGAATGTGGCTCGGCTCAGCACAAAGAGACCCCGCCACCCAGATGCTGCCCCCTCTGGAGCACTCTGGGGTCCCAGGCAGGGCGAACTGGCATTTCCCAGTGCTGACCAGGCAGACCCCAGCTCTGCCAAATGCCCTCAGTGTTGTTTAAACATCTGCGGTTTGGACTGAATTCCTGACGCCATCACTAATGGGGTGGGAACCTGAGAGAGGTCCCCTCCCCTGGGTTAGATGGAGGCATAGCAGGACACTATTTGGACAGAAAGAGAAACCCAAAACCCACTCAACATGGTGCCTCCCGCCATCCCACGTGATGGCCACAGCAGGCCACCATGGGAGCTCTGGCTGTGAGCTACACAATACTCGGGAGGAGCCCGACCCCACTCCTCATGGGCTGCCCATCTCTCCAGCCACCCCAGCTGTGCCAACTATGCCCTGGGCAAACCCCTCTGCAGCTCAGATGGGCTGGAAGTCCCTGCAAAAGGTCCAGGGCATGAAAAGGAGAGGAATTGCTCTTACCTTGGACAAGCAGGTGAGTGGTATGGACAGCCTCTCCCTGGATGCTGTATGCACGACAGGTGTAGGCGCCTCTGTCCTCCCTACTGACCGATGTCACCGTCAGGCTGCCATCACTCACCTGGGGCCAAGGAGAGACGGAGCTCAGCACCCACCAGGGGCCCCACCAACGCCACCCCCAGGCGGAGAGGGACTTGGGGCTCATGCACTAGGGGAATATGGAGCCAGGCACTTCATGTTTCATCTCCCTCCAACCAGACACCAGCCAGGCTGCGTGCTGAGCAGAGTGTTACCAGTCACATGAAGTGGGAGGCCGCCGAGGAGAGGGAGGAGGCAAAGGAAGGGGAGCAAGGAGGAAGAAGTGCAGCAGTTCCAATGGAGAATCACACTTACCTGGTATTTCCCACTAGCACCTAGGAGTGTCCCCTCCTTGAGCCAGGTGACAATGGGCTTGGGGTTCCCAAAAGCTGTGCAGGTCATGGTAACACTGCCACCCTCCTTGGCCTCGATGTACTGCGGGGGTGTTTCTGTAAAGGTGGGAGGAGCTGCAGAGAGACCCGGGGCGGGGGTGGGGGGGTTAGCCAGTCTGCTGCCCTGCATGCAGCACCCACCCGCGCCAGGCACCACGCCCACTGTGTTCATACATAACCCTCTGCGAGGTGCTCGGATAAACGAAGGAAGGGGCAGACAGGTAAAATCCTCTGCCCATGAGTCGTACAGGGGCAGGAGAGACCTGAAATTCAAAGTCAGTCTGGCTGGGTGCAAATTCTCAACTTCTCCCACCATACTCGGCTAATTCCCAATAAACAAACGTTTGCTGAGCATCTATAAGGAGGCCACTATGCTCAGCACTAAGGACAGAGCAATAAACAAGCAAGCTCTCTCACAGCATGCGCACACTTGCCCCCAGCTCCAGTCTGCTCTGTCATCCCCCAGTCTCTCACTCAGCCTCTCTGGGCTTTACCTAAATCTGGCCCCCTCCAGGATTGAGGTGAGGAGTAAGTGAGATAAAGTTTGTGAAAGGGATCTTGTAAGATAAATATGTGTGAAATGTTGGTTATTTTGCCATTACTCTTATCATAATCATCTCCCCAGAAACCTCTGAGGCATCCATGAGAAGCTCTGAGATGGGAATCACCTCTCCAGACAGCGCTGCCCTGAGAACCAGTCAGAATGCTTTGAGATTTGGTCCTGCCTGCCCCTCATTCTGCCAACCTCGTCTGCTACCACATACCCCCTTCACTGTACTCTAGCCACCCTGGCCGTCTTTGTCTTCCTCAAATGTGCCAAGAACGCCCAACCCCAGGGCCTTTGCATATGCTGTCTTCTCTGTACCCAGACCTCACTCCCTTGGTTCATGCAAACCTTTGCTAAAATGCCATCTCTGCCTTAAGTGGTCAACCCATCTAAGATAACACTTCCAGCATTCTCTAACCCCTTGGACCACTTTATTTTCTTTAAAGCAACAATCACTGACTCTCCCTGAGAAGAAAGGTCTTTTCTGCAAATCCCACTGCATGCCCAGCTTTTCGCACAGTTCCTGGCATGTAACAGAGCACACAACAAACATCTGTTGAATGGACAAACGCATTTAGTATACACACATACACACACCTACAGACCAACACAAATTCAAACACACAAAACTTCCTAGGAGCAAGATCATGACAAGACCACTTTCCTCAATCATTTCCAATGCCCTTAGCCCAGCGTGGGCACACAGGGGGCACTGGGAGGGTGAATACCAAGTGAATTAAGAAGCATACTTCATCACACACGAAATACACACAATGGACACCTTCAAGCATGTCAATCCTCATCCAACATCTAATGCAATAAAAGTGATGGCAAAAACCATCCCAAATCCTTATACAGGGATTCTGAAATCCCAACTTCTGAAATGGAATGTGTGTTCATCTCCAACAGAGCCCATCTTGCCAAACCTGCCCCTTGAAATGCAGCTAATACAGCCTCAGCCTCTATTACCTCTGGTGTCAAGCTTAAAAGAAAAGATAATAAATTAAATTACGTCCTGAAGTGACAAATTAATTACTAATTACATAATTACTTTATTATTTAGGTGCTAATCAGGAAAGTACTTTGAACAATCTCTAGTTTTCAGGAAAATAATGGTTTGCCTTTCGATTATTTACAGAATTAGGTGTTAGCTTGCCAGCTACATTTCCAGGCTTAATTCTTTTTTACAAGTGCCCTATAATTAATAGTGCAGGTTAGAAATAGGCTGGCCTCTCCTCCAAGTAATTCACTAACCTAAAGCAAGACTTGGCTTGGGCTTTTTGGGTCTTTTATATGTGATAAAGGAATAATTGTGTTTGTTTCCACCCAACTGGTCTCAGGAAAACACAGAAGGAGAATGAGACCATTTGTAATTCTAATTTTTCACTGGCCTTTCATTTTCCAAAGGTGAAATCTGTCAGAAAATGCCTGACACTAAACATTCTAGTTTGGAAGCAATGGAATGTTGGAACTCTCTCTAGACTCTTTCCTTCCATAATGGAAATATTTATGCTGGAAGGAACCTCAGAACTCGGGATGAAGGGAGGGGGGGAATAAAGGGAGAGAGCTCTCTCACCTTGAAAGGTGTCTGTTCTGTTCTCCCCATTTGGGAGGAAGGCTCCTTGGTAAGGGCAAAGTATTCTATGGTAAACTCTGGTTCTGAAGCCTGGGGCAGAGAGGGAAGCAATTCTTAGCTTTTCTTGCCCAACACCTCCCTATGAGCAACCTGCCCGCCCTCCCTGAACACACTGACTCTCCTTCCTCTAGGCTTCCAGGCATGCTGTTCCCTCTGCCTGCAATACCCTTCCGCACCTCCCACCCCTGCACCTGGCTAACTCCCTAGTCAGGTCTCTGCACAGGAGTCACTCCCTCAGAGAAGCTCTCCCTCCTTTGTTCTCCCAAAGCCCATACTGCAATTGTCCCTGGGCTTACTGCCTCTGGAAGTCTCCTTAAGAGCTAGGTCTGGGTTGGGTCCACTGCTATGTCCCCAGAGCCTGCCACAGAGAAAACATTCAAAATGTGTGTGTGTGTGTGTGTGTGTGTGTGTGTGTGTGTGTGTGACTTCCCTTTACTTACAAGATTTACAAGGAGCACTCCAGCCTGATCTCCAGGCCCAGGGTATACAGGTTACTCATGTAAATACTAAAAGCCAGGATTCAAGATGTGTTGTGAATTGACAAGGACTTTCAAACTACCACGGTCCTCTGCATCTTCCAGTCTGAGGACCTTCCTGTGTTACTGCCTCCCTCCCACTACACGCTCATCTGATTTCATCTTTCTTCTCTCTTGAGAAAGAGGATGGCCAGCAGCTGACCCACATGTAATTAACGTTCCAGACACTATGCAAGACGCTTTCTCACACAGCATTTCATCTGATCCTCACAATACCTCTGCAAACAGGCACTGGAAGTTGATGCTCAGAGACTTACCTGGGATCCTACAGCTATCGGATTCATGAAATGAATGCAGTGGGTTCGTGAAATAAACCAAACCTTCTCAGGTCTTGTCCCACACTCATTCCACTCTGAGCAATTAGGAATTCTCAAAGAATCAACTCCCACTCATGTGCACAGGGACGTAACAGAACACACAATTCTTAACTAAATTCTACTTTCCTGTCATGTGAGCGCCTACTGAGCACCCGATGTCTCAGGTAGCCAAATGGACACTGCCAGGATGACATGAAAGAAAAGGGGGTGGAGATTTCAGCCCGGCTTTGGAAGGGCAAAGGAGACACAGAAAGCAACATGGGGACTCTTGGCTCGGTGTTCAGTCAGTGAAGCTTTTAGCAGCTGATTTACCTTCCTAATTATGTTTTGCTTGGGCTAATATTAAGACGAGTTTTCGTTCTGGGCACACACAACAGCTGTCATCAAAAGGAGGTGACTCAAAAGCTTGCTGTGTGGTGGGGACAGCCCACCCAAGACTTAAAATAAGCCTCCAATCAGTCTCTTGGGGCTGACTGACAGGAGCCAACTGCAGTGAATGGGTTGCGCAGTGTGGACCAACACTGTTCTAGGACCACAATGGCTAAGAGATCAGTACCCTGGCTAAAATAGCCTGTTCTTTCAGGACCCTGGAGAGGTCTCAAGCCACAGAGCATGGCCTGACCCCAGTGGGAGGAATGACCCAACCCCACAAGGCATGGCAGACAGAGCCATCCTTCAGAGCAGATCAATACCATCAGAAGCTTCCAAGCCAGGAACATCAATTTCTCTCTCCCACCCACAGCATCTATAGTCACAGACATCAAAACCATAAGGACCCAAGCTGTGTGTGGCACATCCAAAGCATATATGCCACTTCTCCAGATTTTTCTCCACGGTTCCAGCTTCTCCTGGCTCCTCCAGAGTATCTCCTCCCAAGTAAGGACTCCCAGGGACACAAGAGAGACTCTCCATCTGCGGACACACAGAAGGCCCAGTGCCTGGTGTGGTCACAGCCTCAGACCCAGGCCCCCTGCCTACACCAGCACTGGGAACTGGGCCAGCTCACATGTGGCCTCTGCAAACACTTGAAAAGCATCAACACACAGCACAATTCACTTCATGAGAGCTATAAACACCTGACAGCCATTAAAATGGTTACTCTTCACAGGATTCTTACATTTCCTTGGACAGTAAACCCAGTACAAGCAGGGACCATGTCTGGACTTCGTCACCACGGTTTTCCTATCACCTGGTGCAGGCAAAGCACACAACAGACCCTCACTGCATGTCACTCAAATGAACATATTTAACAAGGAACCAAAATATTAACCTAAAAAGGAAAACTGTCACAGTGGGACTCCAGGAATCCCACTAGTGTAGGAAGGCATTTCCTGGGCTAGCAGGGTCTTCCCAAGGCTGAGAAATGGTGTCAGCAGTTACAAATTTGGCTTCCACAAAGCCTTAACCCTCTGGTTTCAAGAACCAGATTCCGACCACCCTCTAAGGAACTCTGATGCCAACAACCACAGCAAACCCCACCTCGTGCTGCTTCTCCCATGCACCTCCACTGACCCCAGAGGCTCCAGGGAGACAGCTGAGGGCGAGCAGGAGGTGGGAGCTGCTAACTCAATGGGGCCCAGCCCTGCTGACTCGTCCTTGCAGCAGAGATTTGGCGCAGGGATAGGGTACAGTCAGGAAAGAGGCTTCCCCTAAAGCAGGTCCTCAGAGTGTAGACTTCCAGGTCGCCCCCCACCCACCCATCCCCAGGAATGAGGCCCATACGCACCGTTGATGGTAAGATGGACCCAGCTGCCATTGTGAAAGGTGTCATACTGCTGGTCCAGCATGAGCACTTTGCACTCATACCAGCCCTGATCCTCAGAGCGAACCTGCTCCAGCCGCAGGGATGCTTTATCATGAAGACTTGCCCGGCCTGCAGGAAGAGAGTGGACAAAAGCCCAGGAGGCCATCAGGGCGAGGCTAGCAGCACAAGACCGCCAAAGGCAGAGGACCCATTGTAACATTCCGACCATTTCCCATGGCAGGGCCTCAAAATTACATTTGGCACCAACCCCAGGCAGCAGGTGGCAAAGGGAAAGGCACGCAGCCTGGCCACAGAGACATTCTCCCAGCCTCAGTTGGCCCCACCCAGCTGCAACTGTCATTCTGGGTTTGGCACTGGGAAGAGCTGCAGTCCCTCGGAATACTCCTGTCCTTTTGCAGGTCTCTTGGGAAAAAGGAAGGGCACGGGGGATGCAGAGTTGAATAAAGAGAGTGGGAGGAAGCAAGGGAGGGAAAAAGGTGCAAACAGAAGAAGGTGAGGTAGGGGACTCTAGGGCAGGCCCCTGAACCTCAGTTCAGGCTGAGTGACATCCCTCTCCCACCTGGGTCCCCACCCCCAGCACCTCTCTGCCTGGCTTCCCTATGGTAAAGCAGAGGGAGGGCACGCAGGGACCAGAGTGGTGGGGGACACCAGGGCCTGTAAGCCCAAGAATGAGGATAGGGCTGGCAAGCAGAGCGGAGGCCCCCCAGCTACCCCCCTTAACTCCATCCTCTTCCCCTTTAGGAGGCCATCTTTGTCTCACTCATGGAGATGAGAAGGTAAGAGATGCAGCAGGAGGCAAGCGGAATGGGAGTCCAGGATGAGGAGCAGCCCTCAGGGCCCACCCTTCCCTCACCCACCACCTCAGCCCACCGCTTCTCCAGTGTCTGTTTTCATCCTTGTCTCAACACTGACAATCTGCCTAAAAACCAGAATGTCAAAACCAACCACGGCCAAAAAGAGAGTGAGAGATAGGCCCAAGAGGGAGAGAGAGAGAAATGGAAGCTTTCTGGGAGAAACGCAATTCAGACCTCAGGAGTCAGAAGTAAAGATAAAAGCAAGGTCTGCCAGCTTCCTGTCTTCCTTTAAAACCCCAGCACACACATGCACTCGTGCACACACACACACTCACACTCCCGTTCACATATGCACGCTGATGCACGCCCCACACTCTCCTCCCTGGCCAGCTGGCAGGCAGGCATGGCAGTGACACACAGCGAGGCCCCTGCTGGCAGGAGCAACTGCAAAACAAGACACCCGGGGGCCCGGGGGAGGGAGGCCGGAGTGGCAGAGGAGGCAGAAAGCAGGTGCCCACCACCATGGCATGAACTAGCCCCAGACGTCTGCCTCCGCTCAGGGATGGGATGAGGCCCCAACTTCAGAGCCAGAGGGAGGGAGTGGGCCAAGGCAGACAGAGCCAGACTCCACAGCGGCCACCAGCACACGCCAGGCCAAGGGCAGCAGGGCTCTGACTCAGCTTCTTCCTGCACAGAGCTGCCCTCCAGTGCAGCCCTGCTGTCCTGCACAGTGGGCTCTCTAGGCTTCCTTGTCCTTACTCCTGCCTCTGCCCCTGCACATCCCCAGCTGTGCTGTGATGCTCTGTGTCGGCGCCACCTCGTCCCTCTCCTCCCCACCACTTAATTAAAACCTACCAAAGTCCAAAGGATGAGAGGAAAGAGGCAGAGACTATGGAGAACAGATAACAGACCAGTCAGAAAAAGATAAGCAGCAATAGACAGAAAGGCTGGAGGAACACTGACCATGACCACTGAGAGAGGAAAAGGCCAGCCATGCCAAAACCAGGAGAGGAAATGGCAGGGTGGGGTGGGGGGAGCCCCCTGCAGCCCAGACCTTACCTGCATACTCAGGGTCCACATGGGGTGGATAGTAGCCAAACTTGATGAAGATAGGGATGGGTACCCCAAACTTGAACCACTCCACGACATAGGGCGGGGGCTGTCCCGTCACCGGATGAATCACGTCGCATCGCAGGACCACAGCCTCACCGGCTCTTGCGGTCACAAACTCGGGCTCCTCTCTCAGGCCGTGGGCAGCTAGTGGGTCAGCAAAGTTGGGATGCACAAAGGGGGGTGACAAGGAGATCTTGCCCTTGCAGCCCAAGAGGCAGCCCCCTGCCCATCCGTGTCCAAGGACCTCCATCCCCCACCCCCCTCCCCAAGGCCAGCTGCCCACCCCAGCCCTCCTCCTGAAAAGCTCAGTCACTCCCCAGAGGGTCCCCAATGCACCCTGAACCCCCTTCTCCCCCTCCCTGTTCATACCTCCCACAGCCCTGGGGGTCCCAGGTATCCGTGAACCTGAGACGGGGAAGAAGCGGGGAAGAAGAGAGGGAAGCAGTTCTTTCCAGTCCTGCAAGCCAAACCTTCCCTCCCCAATCCAAAAAGCACAGCCATGATCATGTCCTCCCCCGCCGTACCCCCCCAAACAGTTACAAGGGGTCTGGCTACTGAGAAAGTAGAGGGGCCTCAGCCTCGCTGTGGAGACCTGCAGCCTGGGCTACAGGGGCCTGCTGTAGCTGAGAGTATAAATATGGAATCTCTTCCTGTGCAGGATGCTTCCCACCAGAGCCTGGTAGGAGCCGCAGAGACAGCCTCCTCCTACGCCCCACCCCCAGCTCAGCCTGATGTTCACAGCACAAAACAAGAGTACTCCATACAGGAGCAGGGGAATCCCTAACAAGCTGAGCAGAGGCTGCTCATGGCAACACTAGAGGGAAAACCCCACAGGCCTGACCGGCCTCTCCAGGCCCCTCCTCCCTTGCCCACTGCACCTGCTGCAGAGAGGGGAGCAGGAGGGGTCTCCAGCCCTCCAATTTCCAAGCCCCAGACATCACCATTAGGAAAGCAGGATGCTGGGGACAGAGTGGGACCCCTGGGACTGGGGAAATCACCCCAACTTTGGCAGATGATAAAACATACATCTGGATAGGGTGCACGCATCCTCTTGGCACTGGGAAGGCAAAGTGGAGAGAGACCCACCCCCACCCCCAAGCTGGAGGACACAGAGGACAGGTTAACTCAGGCACTGCTTCTCTCGCCTGGCAGCCTGCTCCCAAGCCCCTACAGGAGGCGTGCTGCCCCCACCTTCAGCCTGAAACTGCTCCCTCCCACACGACGACTCCGTGCCCACAAAGTCACCTTGTCCAGCTTGTTTCCCAGTGAAAGGGACAGCCTGGAGAAGCCTCTCCCTCCTGTCTTCCCTCACACTACCCAACACGACTCCGGACTAGACCACAGCTCGCCCCATCCAAACTCGCCTCCTTTCGCAGTCCCGGCTGGGCCCCTCCAGGCAGCACCAAGGACAGCAGCTGCTCTGTGAGAGGCACAAAGCCAAGAGCTGATGGGCCCTCCCACCACAGAAAGGATGCCCAGAAGAACGGCGTCCGTCTGTCCATCTGTCCCTCTGTACATCTGTCTGTCTGCCTATCTGTCATGGTACCTCTGCATCTGACTCTTACTGCATCTCTGACCCCTGTGTGCTCCTGCCTGTCTCCTCTCCTCTCGTCTCTGTCTTTCCTTCATGTCTCTGCATCTCTGGCTCCTTCTAGAGGTCTCTAGACTCTTATGTCGGTCTCTCTGACTCTTCCTCTGTCTCTCCGGCTCTGAAACAGAAGTCTCCCTCTCCTACTCCTTCTCCATGTCTCTCTGTGCCACTCTGTCTCTCTTCAAGTCTCTGTGTCTCTGTCTTTTCCTCTTTAGCTCCCACTCTCTGTGAATGCTTCTACTTGTCTGTCTTTCTCAGTTTCATGTCTCTATCAGTATGTATGTCTTTTTGTGTGTATTGGGGGAAATGTGTGGATTTCCTTTCGCCTATACACCGGGAAGAGGTTCTCCCTGCTTTTCTGTGTGGAGGGACCTCTGTGTGCTTACGTTTCTGTGTTTGCATCTCTCTCCATGTCTGCCTACACATTGTCTGTTCATCTGTCTCTCCTTCTCTCCCTCCCCATCCCCCTCTCCCTCTCCTCCCTAAGTTGCGGAAGGAGGAGGAGGCAAGCTCTTCTAGAAGCTGATTGGCTACTGGTGACATCACTGTTTTCTAGAGAAAGAGCTAAGATCACAGAGTATTTTTGGAGCAGAGCAGAGTGTTGCACTCACCTGCCTGAGGCCCCAGCAGGTTTCCCAATCCCCCCACCCCCAACCTTGCTTCAGGCTAGGTTTGAATTCCAACCCCTCAGGGAAAGCAAGGAGAGGGCTTAGCTGCAGCAGGCCCCTCCCCCACAACCCCAGGGGCACCTAGATAGGCAAAGAGCCTGCCTCTCAGCCTCCAGGCGCAAAGGCTGATCCTGGACCCAGAAGGAATGGGCAAACAGCGGGCACCAGGAGTGAGCAGGGGGAGCAACGTGTGTATGCATGTGAGAGTCTGTGTGCATGAGAGCAGCTCATGGCAAAAGGATGTATGAGTGTGTATGAGTGTATGTGCGTGTGTGCATATGTGTAGCTCTTAGCAGAAGGACATAGGTGTGTGTTCATGGGGGAATGTGTGTGTGCCTGTGTGAGTGTGTATATGTGTGTATGTGACTGTGTGCGTGTATATGTGAGTGTGCATTGCACAGACTTTCCGGGAGGTGAAAAGAGAAATACAGGAGCCTAGGGGAAGAGGAAGGAGTTATTCCAGGGCCTGGTTACCAGGTGTGGGGGACAGAGGCTGTCCACAGAAGGGGGCTCCTTCCCAGGGCTTTAGCCCTAAAGCCTAAGGCAAGAGGAAGAGGGTCTGAGGAAATGGCCAGCACTGCTGAGCAGGTGGTTGCCCACCTTTGGCAGTGAAGCTCGGCTCTGTAGCTCCCCGCCTACCAGGGTTGAGGGCTCTGGGGGGCAATGCCAGGGGGTGGGTTGGCTCTGAAATGGGTCCCAACAGTGCCCGCTGCTCAGGGCTGCCTCATTCTCACCGCATGGCAATGAGGCAGTCTCTTTCACACCTCCCCCGGCACTGGCGCTGGCTCCAGGTTCCCAGCCCCACCCCCTAGCCGGCCCCTGGGCTCAGGACTGAGCACGCAACCCAAGGCCAGCCCCCCCCCCCAGCCAGTTAGGCCCCACCCCTCCTCTCAGCGTAAGGACCCTTTCAACCAAGGACAAGCAGCGGGAGAGGGGACTCAGTGAGAGAAGCATCCCAAGGATTCTAAGCAA
This sequence comes from Phoca vitulina, assembly GCF_004348235.1. Taxonomy (NCBI): domain Eukaryota; kingdom Metazoa; phylum Chordata; class Mammalia; order Carnivora; family Phocidae; genus Phoca; species Phoca vitulina. The sequence goes on from NW_022589737.1 coordinate 9,144,827, forward strand.
GGCAAAAAGAGATGGTGTTTCCCAAGAAGAAAGCAGAGGGGTGGGAGCCCCTGCCCCCGCCTCTGCACTCGATCCAACCCTCCTGGTTTTCTGAACCCCAAAATATTTTTTTAAGATTTTATTTATTTATTTGAGAGAGAGAGAAAGAGCAAGAGCGAGAGCACAAGCAAGAGGAGCAGCAGAGGGAGGGGGGAAGCAGGCTCCCCGCTGAGCAGAGAGCCCTCGATGATTGACCCCAGGACCCCAGGACCCCAGGACCCTGGGATCATGACCTGAGCCGAAGTCAGATGCTTAAGGGACTGAGCCACCCAGGCATCCCTGAACCCTAAAATATTTATCAGCTTCCTCAACTCAACACACACACACACACACACACACACACACACAGCACTCTCACTCGTCACCTATACGCACTTCTTCCTAAGCCTGATCCTTTCTGAGCCAAAGCATGCCTAATGAAACACTTTGCCCAGAAAAGCTCGAAGCAAGAAAGAAAAAGTAAACAAGCTGGCAGTAAAAAGGGAAGAGGGGCTTGATGGAGGAGAGAGAGATAAACTCTAACCCAAGAGGACACCAAACCCAAATCAGAGTGAAAGAAATTTAAGAAACCAGGAAGGAGAGAGAGGCAGGGACAGGCACAGTGCGCACCAGACACAGGCAGAGCCCAGTCCAGGGTAGGAGAGAGAACTCTGGGGCACAGGGGACACAGAGACACAGGCCTTCAAAGGACCCTAGAACCAGGAGGGGGACAGAATGGAAGCGATTCCTTCGGGGAGCGAGTGGGCTTCTCCCCAGCAGGGCTGACTGGGGCAACTGCCCACTGGTTCTGAAGGGAGCAAGAAGGAGGGAGGGAGAGTGAGGGAAAACAGGGCAGGGAGGGAGGGAAGGGAAGCACGGAGAGTGACCTGGGTGAGGAGGGGCTGCAAGAGGGGGTGACGCCCCCAGGCCCCTTCCCCACCAAACAAGCCTACAGCAGCCCCAAGAGATGAGGCTCCAACCTCAAAGGGGAAACTAGCATCTGCAGGGGTGAGGGCGGTAGGAGGCCTGAGGTGCCCTGGATTCCACATACCCGTTTTAGAGGAGGTAGGAAACAGCAGTCCCCTGAACAGAGTGAATCTGCATTTTGGGGCTCTGCCCAGCCCACTCTGGAGTTGTTTTATTGGGATAGGAAAGAGAAAGCAGGAGAGCAAAGAAGGACGGAGGACGAGGTAGCCCCTGCTGTCTGGCTGACCTTTTGGGAAGCCCACAGAGTACAAATCCCCTGCTCTCTATGCCAGGTGGTGCCCAGTGGGCAGCCAAGTCCAGACTGCCACTGGATCCCTTGTGGGCATAGAACCATGAGGAGCCAGGCCCTGGCACAAACCCTGTGCCCGACACTCACAGCCAGGGGCTCTTCCAGCAGGGCAGGGCTGGAGGAGGGAGGGTCCCTGAGAATGAGAGACACTCTAAATGCCTGAGAAGGTCTAAGAGCCAGAGCAGGGGGCACTTTGGCTGTCAGGCAACGTAACTTCCTCTGAGTACCTACCACATAGCAGGCTCTGGGCCGGGCGGGCATGTAACACAAATTTCCTGTAATGCTCACAGTGCCCACCTGACGGAAGTACTACCAGCTCATTTTCACAAATGAGCAAACTGGGAGGCGACCTGGCTCAGCAGTGACTCAGGGACAGGTGGGGCAGTCAGGCTCCAGCTGCCACATCTCGTCTTTGCCCACACTCACGGACAGCATCCTGCCGGACCACAGGCCCAGGCACGAAGGCCCCCACCGGCTCGGCACCCCAGACTCAGCACCCTGCCCTTTCCTCCCTGAGTCAGAGAGCAGTCCCTCCCCATTGCATGCTCTGCTCAGGCCTCCACAGAGAAGGAAGACACGGTGGGCCTGCAGCGGGATGCAGCTGGTGGTCTGTGACTGACTCTGGGTTCAGCATCACTCTGCAGCCTCTGGGTAGGTCTGGTAGTGGTTGTGGTAAGGAAAGACCACGGGGTGAGCACCAGCCTCCATCATTCATGAGTACAAGTCCTTACTGGAGCCTCCTGTTCTTGTTCTTCCTCCTCCTCCTCCTCCTTGTCCCCCGCCCCCTCCTCCTCTGGGCACCAGACTCCCAAACCACAGGCCTGTTGTCTAATAATACCAGCGACAGCCACCGCCACCTCCATCTGCTAGCCTAAAAATAATCCCTGCTGAGTCCAAAAAAGGCACAGCCCCCAATAGTCCCCCGATCACTCCTCCCCAACAAGCCAGGAGGCTCCAGGAGATTCCAGGAAGCCGGGGACTCGGGCTCCCAGGGAGCCTCCCACAGTGGTACACACCCAGAGGGATGGCCTGAGGAAGGCAGAGGACAGACTCCCTACTGCCCCGAGCAAAGAACACTCTACAAGTGTGAGATGGACACAGGACCAAAACATCTGGTCATGTTCTTGTTCTTTCCTGAAGGCAGGTGGGCTATCGGTCATCTGGCCATCATTCTGCCTTCAGCAAGGGCCCCCACACCCAGCCTAGGCAGGCTCACAGAAAAGTCCCCACCTTCCATGGTCTCCCCATCAGTGTCCTCACAGCCCTTCCGGCCCCCATCCCCCATCAAACCTCTCAGGGTGGGAAGTCAGAGGTCAGGTGAGCCCAGACAGGCCCTAGCCAGGAAAGCTTCCATCTTCCAAACAGCAAGGCACTGGGGGGGAGGGGCAGGAACTGCAGGCCTCCTTCCTCCTGTGGGTGCCTCTCCTTCCTAACCCTCTTGGCTGGGCTCCCCTCAGCGGCCCCCGAGGCAGCGATGCTATTAGCAACCTTAATTTGCTCTCAGCTAGATTGTATTTCCAAGAGCCTTTTCCCCACGAGCCACTGACAGGAAGCAGTCAGTAATTCAAGCTCCGCTCTGCTCCTTTAATGGCTCCTCAGCAGAAAGGCAAAGCCACACCCCACCCCCACAGCCCCACCACATGGTGGAGGCCTGCACCCTGCACCCTCACGCGTGGCCAAGTGCACGCGGGTCCTCCAGAGCCGGCAGGCAGGCAGGCCCAGCCAGGTGAGGGCACCGTGGGCTCTGCCTGCACCGGGCCACCCTCCTCTCCTCGGGTAAGACAAGATGAGGAAGTAGGAAATCGAAGCCCCATACTTACTCACAGTGAAGCACCAGCATTCCCTACTCTGAAGCCAGAAAATGAGGACAGTGGCTCACCTCGTATAATTTGTGAAGGCGAGCCTGGGTGCAAGCTATCTGCCACAGACCTTCTCGGTGGGTGACCGTGACCAGGAGGGAAGTGAGGGCACTGGGGATATGATGACAGGCTGAGGGGACTGTCCCGGTCCCCTCTCTTCTCAGAAGGACCGTTAGGCTGGCTGGCACCTCCCTCAAAGCTTTGGCTCACGTGGAATTGTTCTCCAAAACCCTTACGGAGGCCCTGTCTCTGCTCACCAGTCTCCTGCTTATTCACGCAAGAGAGAACAGAAAAGCAGGAAGATTCCTAAGAAAAATAGGTCAGCTGCCTTGGGCAGACCGAGCTGGCACCCGTGGGCAGTGCCCCTGAGGGGGCCAGGCTACCAGCTGCCTCTGCAGCTCCAGCTCCCTCTCCCATCTCCCCGGGACCCAGCCCCTTCTCTACTCTAGAGAGCACTGCGTTAACAGGAAACTGATAGCAGAGCCCACTGTAGCAAGACAGGCCCATTTTCTGTGTCCCCTGGAGCTCTGCCTGGCTTTGTCCCTTCCTCCATCTAGGCTTCCTCTCAGGGACCTCCGGCATCTTTCAATCCAGCCCTGGGGCTGAGCCTCCAACTTCGAAAACTTCTGGGCTTCCTAGACTCTGGTGCAGAGCAGGGGATGAGGAAAGTAAGGTATCTGCTTTTCGTCTCATTCCCCACGTCATGCCTGGAGCCTAACTGTCCCCCTGTCCTGCTGCATTCTATACACGTGCATGCAAACACACAAGTGCGCGAGCACACACATACGGGTATGTGCACACACATGCATGCACACACATATAAGCACAGGCGTGTATACACACAAACATGCACACCTCTACAGGGATGTGGCATACATCCGCAGACAGCTCACACCAATTACAGCTCTTTTCATAATTCAGAGCCACTCTTCACACAAGCTGCTTAACCCATCCTAGGCAGCAGACAGAAGAAAACTGCCCCCCTGAGACCCTGGGTCCCAGCCTGAGAAGGTCACAGGATGTGTCTGGGGAGGGAGGAGACTTTCAAGAGGAAGAGAAGTGCATTAAATCTCAGGCCTAGCCCCCTTTATCTCCCCACCCCCCCCCCCCCCCCCCCCCCCCCCCCCCCCCCGCCACCCACCCTCAGCACACAGGAAGGCTGGGAGAGAGAAGCAAGCAGCCAGCAGGCCTGAAAAAGACAGGGCCAGGGAAGAAGACAGAGCAGCAGGCCAGGCCACCCTGGCTGGGGTAGGCAGAGGGGAGAGAAAATGCAGGCATCAGGAGAGCTGTGCCAGGAGCCAGGAAAGAGGGAGGAGCAGAGAGATGCTGACTTTCAGTATCTCCCCAGCTGGGCAGCCTCCGCTCCTTGGGTAACCAGATCCTATCTTTCTGTCTCAGAGCCACAAACATGAAACCACCGGCTCTGGGACCTGCCTACTCCAAGTCTGGTGCATGTTGGGCCTCAAGCCAGGAGCTGAAAGCTGATTCTTCCCACTGCCCCTCTGTCATGCCCTTTCTGACACATCCTGTCCTCAGCTTCTCCTAGGATGCATGCTGCCAGACACACCCCTGCCTCTGGCGTGTGTGCTGGGGACACACACACACAGGCGCACACGCACACACATACCACTTGGCCTTTTGCTGAGCAGAGTCCTTCTTTGCTGATGGACTGCCCATGGGGTCTTGTTAGCAGCTTCCTGGTCTACACCTCCTCCCTCCCATCTTCATCGGCAAAGGGAAGAAAGGAGAGTCAAGGCCAGGCAGAGAGTAGAGGGCACTCTACCAGCAGGATCTGAGTCAAAACCCCTCTTGGTTTGGGGACACTGTAGTCAGGGCTAATCCAACCACAGAATCTGTGGTGGACAGGAGGAGGCAGCCTTGGGAATAAAGGCCTGGACTTCTCCTCTATGGCAGGTCCAGAGTCATCCAGGCATGGCCCGGGGTCCTCCCCCAAGCTTGCTCAGTCTGGGATGCTGAGTCTCCAATCACCATCTCCCAGACTCCAGATACCTATCTTCTCCGTACCTTCCCCAACCTCTCTGCTGACCTTAATCACCATCCAGACACACATGATCAGAGTCAAAAGGGGAGCCCATCCCTAACTCTGTCCCAACCCGACACTGCCTAAGGGGCCCATTCCCTTCTCCCCCTCTGCTACAGCAACCCCTGCTTCAGCCAAACCCAGTCCCTACCTCGCAGGCATCTCCCCAGAAGTCGCCTCTGCCAGTCAGAGAACAGCTGAGCTCTCACACAGAGCCAGCATTTGAACAGTGGCCTGTATTTCCCATGTGAGCAAAGACCTGCCACACAGGTCCCCTCACCCTCCCTCCAGAGGCTGTGATGCTATGACCTGCTTGCCTCCTGGGTTCCCTGCATCCTTCCCACAAGCCTCTGGCCACTGACAGAACTCCCAGTTCTGCAGATCTTTCCAAGCAGTCCTGAGGTCTGCACACCCTCTGCACACCTCCCTGGGATTCAGAGGAACAAGAGGTTCTCCCCAGACAAGGTCAGCCTATGAAAGGGTACTGGTTCCTGACAGAGGCAGCCTTCTGAGCTTCCCTCAAGACACTTCCAGCTCCCAATGCCCTGAACAGTCGAAGGTAAAGAAATTGAGAAGAGGCCTGGAACCCCAGAGATACTGAATATAATAATAATAATGTGAACATTTATTGAGCACTTACTATATATCAGGGAGTCATTTCTTTACAGCACTAAAGTTCACCAAAAAACCCTACAAGCTCATTCTGTTAGTCCTATGTTCCATTGAGGCAAGTGACATTTAAAAGGTTGAGCAACTTGTCCAAGGTCACAGCAAGTGGCAGGGCCAGGACTTGAAACCAGATCATGGGACTCTATACCTAGGTCCTTAACTAACATACAAATAGTCTTTTTAAGCTAAAAGGACCGCAAGACCAATAGGGGTGGCAGGCTCAAGTTGCATGTCAAGCCATCCCAGATAGAAGGACCTCTCCACCCCCAGAAAGAGGGTATAACCTTCATGCCCAACAACCTTCAATGTTGGGAAGTCCTTCCTTCTGTCTGACCATTCTGTGTGTTGCTGCAATATAAACCCATTTGCCTTTATTCTGTGTCTAAACTTGCACAAAGTCCATTTCCCTCACCCTGACTTCTCAGGGTGGAGGCTATTTCAGAGCCTCCTTTCAGTGTCTCTTTTTTATTCAAAGATCCCAGCAGCTCCTTTTGTGCTTTCAGCGACAGTCCCAGAGCAGGAACGTACCAAAAACTGGAGGGGAGGAGGACCAGGGCATTGGAAGACTACAAGAATATAGGGGAAAGGAAGAGGCTGAGGTTAAGGACAAATTCTCACACACAGCTCGACCCACCTCACACCCATCACCCAGAAGCTGAGAGCTTCTCAGTCTCCCCGGCCTCAGTTTTCCCACCTGACAAATGGATTTTTTAAACCACCCAAGTCAACATACCATTTAACAAAATCACCCTTCCTTCGCCCTCCTCTGGTTCCGTTTTCAGACTCACTCCCTTCCTCAAATAGCTTGGAAGACATTCCATTCTAGAAACTTTCTCAAATCACTCCCCTCTCCCCCTACACAGCCCCAGACAGTAGAGGACCCTGGCTGTAAAAGGCGCCTCCTGCGACCCCCTCTGCCCTAGCGCGGCTGGGAGCGGGTTCTCTTTTCGCCGGGTCCTCCCTGCTGACTTCCACCCACCGACCGGTTCTCTCCCTGCTCGCCTCTCCTCCCGGCTTTGTGAACTTGCCCGCAGCTGGGTCGTGTCTGCGTGCTGAAAACAGTGAGCTCAGAGTCCTAGCACCCTCCAGGCTCCGCTCCTACTTCCATACAAGGGCCGAGAGCCTGGGGTGCCACCCAGAGGCTTGTAGGTCGCTTTGCCCGTCTCCAAAGCAAAAGCGCGCGCGCTCACGCACGCATCACCCAACTCGCTGGCTTCCCCCTTGTCTTACCCCCAGCTCAGACAGGGAAAATCAGAAAAAGAAAAACCTCCCTCCGCGAAGAGATGCCGCAGAGGGGACCCCCACCCCGCCGCTCTCACCCCCAGCCAGTTCTGCCTCACAGCAGCGGAGGGCGGCGTGGGGTCGGCCAGGCTGCGGCCGGCTCCCAGGGAACTTTTGTCTGGTCGAGGCCCAGGTGCAGCTAAGACAGGCGCGGGCACCTGGCAGGGCTAGGCAAAAGCGGACACTCCTCAGAGGGGGCGGAGGGACTCAAGCGCTTAACCAGCTCTTCTCCTCTCTCCGGGCTCCGTGCGCCCCCTGCCCCGCGAGGGGGATCCGACCCCCAGCTGCCAGGATGTGTAATCAGAAGGGGTGTGAGCTGGAGCGGGGGACGCCCGCGGCGCTGAAAAACCTGTCCCTTTAGCGAGCCGTGGATGCCAAGAGTCCCAAGGCTCTGGGTCGCGCCTCCCTGCAAGGGCTCGTCTGCGGAGCGGTGGCGCTGCGCGGGGCTAGAGCGTGCTGCAGCCTGCCCAAAGACCCGCAAACTCCCCGGCAGCCAGAGTTAGGAAAGCCGCCGACTCCCCAACGCTAGAAGAGGCGGCTGCTCCGGCAAAGAGCACCTGTCTCCGCACGCTGGTATGAAGCCCCGGAGCCGAAGATGGGCGAAGTCGACCCGGAGCCCAAGATCTTTTCCCGAGTGCCCAGCAGCCCATGGACTCGGGCCCCTTCCCGCCCGGCCCCTCCGGCCCGCGGCCCCCAGCCCTTCCCGGCAGTGCCCCAGAGCACGCCTCGCTGGAACCCGAGCCTCGCCCGCGGAAAGGCGCAGCGCTCGGCCGGGCCGGGGAGCCCGAAGCGGAGAAGAAGGGGCTGAAAGCGCCAGGGAGGGCCAGAGGAGGGGCGCTGCACTTCAACTCACCTTGAGCCGCAAGACCTCGGGTGCTGATCACACTTGCTATCAAAGTGGCCACATACCAAATCATAGTACTACCGCGCGCCAGCCAAGAGCCTCATCCTATCGCAAAGTGCTCCTGCGCCCGAACACTTCTCGCGCCCGAGCGCCTGCTCACGCCCGCTCGCGCCCGCCTACGCCCCGCGCCGGTGCTCCTGCAGCCCTGGCGGCCCGCTCTCCATCCCTCCCCGGCTCCGCTCTGCTCGGCGCGCAGCCTCCCCGGCCCCCGGCGCAGCGGCACCTGCACTACTAGCCCAGGCAGAGCGCAGCCAGCTCCACGGTGAAGCCTAGCCGGGCCGGGCCTCCGGGACCGCCCCCGCAGCCCGCCCATTGGACACTGCTCGCAAACCTGGGGGCCGATTGGCTCGAATGTCTGTCCGTCGCGGTGCGAAGGAGGCGAGCCCATTTCAAGGTGCGTTGAAGTGTGGCGAGCACAGAGCCGCAGAATCATGCGCATTGCCAGGGAGAAGGCGTTGTAGCGTCTCTGCTCTGTTCTGTTCTCTGCTCACACTGCATGGCAAGTTTCTGGTGAAGGAAATGGTAGCTTCTCGGGCTTGCTAACGGGACCCCGGGAATCTCAATTACCCCAGACAGGTCCGAGGGGACGTCGCCCCCGCCCACCCAGGAAACCCAACATCCGGTTTTCAACCAGCAAAAAGCTGTTCCCTGGAGAACGATGCTGATTCAATGATGGGGAAACCCAGGAACGGGCAGCCTGGGAAAGCTAAGGAACGTCCTTCGCTGGAGATCTTTTCAAAGAGGTCACACGATACCCTCCCCCACTCCTTTCCACACACGGACATTCTTCCCTCTGCAGTGCACCCCCTTCCACCCAAACGTGATGTTGTTAAGTCAAACTCCATCCGGCCTGAAGGCAGGGGGATGACTAAAATGACCTCCAAAAGTCACTCCAATTTAGAATGAATCATTGGCTCAGCTGAGGGAGTGTCAGAGACCCCCCCCTCCTCTAGAACACACGTACACACATACATCCTGCCACCCCCAGTGCAGGTCATCGTTGCTCATCATTACTAAATCTCTACTTTGAGCAATAAAAGTTTTTTTTTTTTTCCTTCTCTTAAAAAAGGCTGCCTCTTCATGCACAAAATTCCTCCCCTTCCCACCTATCTGGGAACCTAGCCGCATCTCAGCATCAGAAAGCCAAGATGGATTTGTGGAACAGTTTAGGGGTTTGAGATGGAGGGACCCAGGGAAAAGGGCAGGTGGACTTATTCCTACAGAGGAAGATATATGAGGCAACTGGAAGGTCTCCATATTTCTCAGTCTCTCTACTCTAACCTCTCATCCCCTCCCCCAACACAGTTGTATCTGCAGAAGAAATAAACGAGTGTCATGGAAACATCTACTATAAACAATCACCTCACACCAGTATTCTGAGGCTGCAGTGAAGATGTTTGTTCTTTCAAGGAGTGAAAGCAATGTGAGAGTGGCACAGTTCCCTAGGATGGGCTATGAGCCAAGGAAGGAAGACATAGGGGCAGCAAAGGAGAGTTCAGGAATTTCACCTTCTCAAAGCACTCACTGGCCACAAAGCACTGGCTCTAGGACATGAAGCTCCTAAAAGAACAAGAAGGAGACTTGCTTCTGGGAAAACACATCCACACACAACATGCATCAAAACTGGCCTTGATTGCTGGAGGAACACCCTTCCCTGAAACCTGAGTCTTTTCAGCTCACAGCCAGCCAGGAGATGGAAAATTGGGACCCCCAGCAGAGTAGCAGACCCACTGGTAAAGTTTTAGCACCTGCATATAACCTGGGGAACCAGAACATCCTACCCACCCACCCCCTCCAGTCATGCAAGCACACTCAAGAGCATAACACTGAGGACATCTCTCCATGAGCCTTTGCTTTGGCTCTCTTTGTCTGCTTCAATGCCTTTCTTGGGAATATGAAGTGGATTAGAAGCTTTGAGCCCCCATTGATGGGCTAATTTCCAGCTAGCATGCCCAAGAATGACAACTTCACCCCAACATATACATAAACAGACATACACATACTTTCCCAGGGATTCAGGGCTGTAAAGCCTTATGGGGATCCATTTGCAAAAGTAGTGATAACAGAATTCTTTCCCTTCCAAAACCTCTAAGCAACTAACTGGAGTAGAGAGAAATGCTGGATTCCCAAGGGCTGGTCGCAGTTCCATAAAGAAGGCAGAGGAGTAGGAAGGTGTCTGTGTTCAGGGAAACATTCTTCCAATGACCTGCAGAGTTAAGGAAAAAGATGGAGCCACTCTCTACATCCATCTTGATTGTATCTGCTTGGTCATCTACTTTGTCCTACTCAGTGTGGTGGTTTCTGCCAGGGAATTAAAACTGTCAGGTTGGCAGCAGGAAAAAAAAACACACATAAAGAGCTTAAAAGCATGAGCTGGGTTGGGAAGGCGTACAAAGGAACTATCTAAAAAATAGACGACATTTCTTCTTTTTTTATTTTTTAAAGATTTTATTTATTCATTTGAGAGAGAGAGAGAGAGAGAATACAAACAGGGAGGGGCAGAGGAGAGGGAGAAAGAATCTGAAGCAGACTCCACACTGAGCGCAGAGGTGCATGTGGGACTCCCTCCCACAACTGCGGTATCATGACCTGAGCTGAAACCAGGAGTCAGATGCTCAACCAACTGAGCCACCCAGACAGCCCAAGACTAAATTTCTTTTCAATAAGACTATTGGAGATGAAGTGGAACAAGAAAGTGAAGGCAGAAAGAAAAGGGAAGAAAATTGAGATACAAAAGGGAAAAGTTAGCATCCTCATCATCATCATCATCAGACATGTCTCGGTTTGGTTTCACATGAACTCAAAAGAGCTATACTGTTTCAGGTCACAGTGAAGAATAGGTCCGATTAAACCTTCCCCTCATGGCATATGGCTAATTTCTGTATCCAGGAAGGATAGAAGACCCTCCCTGGCATGGACACATCCAGTGGAATATTCAAGATGAGCATGGACCCCAGCTGTCCAAGAGGGACATTAGGGAAGAATAGGAGCTTCTCATGGGAGTGTACCTGATTAATCATCAATGACGCTAATAAACGCAGTGTATGTATATCAGGTATGGGAGTAGATGGCATCCCTTCTTCTTTTTGGAAATACAAAATGCTAGTCTTATCAGTTACTCCATGAAAAACCACATCTGGCCACCTACCTGCACATCTCCATAGGCCCTTGGAGCTGACAGAAGCTTCAAACCTAGGAGAAGAGGACATCCTTACTCCCTCCTCATATCCACTGAGCAAGTAGGACTCAAAAACAGTAGTCCATTCATCTGTCACCACTTAGCTTCTTCAGCAGTTCTAGACATCTCTGTAGAATCTAGGTTAGAACAGTTGTTGGGACAGCTGCTTGTGAGGAAGAGAGGCAGCTCTAAGTCAAAATAATTTACCCAAAATAAGCACCAGAAACCATGTTTAGTGTTTATATAATTAAGGAACTGTATCAGTTATCTTGCCATATAAAAAATCATACCAAAATGTAGAGACTTAAAACAACAAGAGTCATTTATTTGCTAAAAATCTGCAATTTGGACAGAGCTTGGTGGGGGCATCTCTTGTTTACTTCATATGGTATCTGACCAACTAGGAGATGGAGATTATATTTCAAGATGGCTCACTCACATGGCTAGCAAGCTGATGCTCGTTGTTAGCCAAAGCTGTAGGCAAAGCTGTAGTTCTTTTCCATACAGGCTTCTCCACAGGCTGCTTGGGCTTCCTCACAGCATGGAGGCCGGGTTCCAAGAGCTGGCATCCCAATAGAACCAAGCAGAAGATGTATTACCCTTATGTCCTAGCTTTAGAAGATGCATAGCATCACTTCTGCAAAAGTCAAGACTCTGCCCCAATTTCAAGGCAGAGAATGTAGGTCCCTACAGCAACAGTGTCCACGTCCCATTGTAAGGAGAGCTCATGGGATGGGAGGTAATATTGCAGCCAGTTGGGGATGATACACTCTACCATAAAAACAATCTCCAAAATTAAGACAAAAATGAACTTTAGAGAAAATCCCTAAAAAGAAAGGGTTTGCAAACATTATCTAGATCTTAGAATTTTTTCACTTCAATTCAAGCTGCTGCCACCAGTCCCAGGCACAAAGGGATATAAGCTTGACCCTTATAAAATTCTAGCCCATGTGTGAAGCAAATTCTCTCACCTCGTTTTCTGTTAATACTCCAAGGACCAGTCAGCATGTTTTAAAAGAACTTGGAAGGAGAGAAGAAAATAAACAAAGGAAATTGGATTTCCAAAATATAAATATCTAATCTTAAGATCTGAAACAGGAAAAGTGGAGAAAAGATTTACAGGATTCTCAAACCTTCTTATCATAAGAATTTTCCATCTAGGCTCAAAATGCTCACAGAATTTTACAGGCACCTTGCTTGGCTTACTTCTCTCCCAGACCCCTGCTTGTCTCTTGGGCAGGTGACCTCTGGTCATAAATTGTTTTTCCGGACACAAGTAGCTATTCTAACAATCTACTTTGCCCTCTCCAAAAATAAATTCCTGAAGACTTTATCTTAATAAAATTCAAACTGAATTGTGATTCAAAATTTTCAGAGGATCCAGACTTTCCCTATTCTGTTCCAATTTCCCCTAAGGGCCATATCTTGGTTAGGGGGCGGTGACCGGCCCATAGACACATCTAGTCCTTTCTGGCTTAACACACTTGTTCTGATCACCATAGGATTACCTTATGATATTTCATCCAGATGAATCCCCAAGCACAGGGAAGAGAGGCTATCAGAACCCCACCCATTACAGAGGTGCAGTATGACATTCCTTAACTGTGCCCTGGCCATCATGTGCATATGGAAGATACAACACACCAGTGAGGGTAGGAGATGACACTCTCCCATGACCGTGTCATATATGTGTGCACAGTTACCAGTTCCTGGAATTTTAGCCACACTATATTCATTTCTTATCTGGCTGACAAGGGAACAAGTTCTTGCCCAAGGAAGAAAGTAGGTCCACAATTTAAGATAAGTTTATCTGAAAACCAGATAGATAGCCCCCTTAGCCATACCAACTCCTTTCCTCTTTCTTCTTGACTTTCCAGAACAGCTCTGAACAATCTCAAATAAGGCATGTTTTATGATTCTGTGCCTTAATTTAAGAATGAAGAAAGGAGGCTCTCTGTTTTGCATCAAATTTGTTCACAGAACTCAGTACCTTAATGATAGCCCTCCTTATGAAGTGCCCCACAAGAATATGCTACCATTAATCTTCACCAACCCCCCACCTTGTCAAGGTCTGCATCATAGAAAATGTGATTTGTAGGACTCCTAGGCAACTCTGGCCCGCCTGAGTATGCTTTTGCCTACACAAAGCCAAAGGCCCAGCAGTGAGGTGCTAGAGCAGATAGGCAGCAGTGGTCCCCACTTACACACTCTGGCATTCAGGAGTCTAAAAGACAGCTAGGAATCAGGACTCTGATGAACCATCCCAGCTCTGGCTCTAGCAAGTTGGGGGGGTCTGGGTCATTCTTTCGTCTGGGTTATAGTTTCTCCATCTACAGAAAGGACAGTAGATCAGAAATAGGAATGAAGTTCTGCAGAAGAGGGATCTAAAGGCTCTTACGTGTTGTTGCTCTGTCTTGGTCTCCAATAGTCTCAAGCCATAGCCCAATTCCATGACTCTGTTATATTATATAGGAGGAAAATTAGACCTGACTTTACCCCCAAGACTCTTGAATGGTCAGGGATTCTAGTACAGTATAGGAGCTTCCACAGAGGTACAGGGAATCATGGATTAGAGCAGCTGGTATCATTGAAATTGGCAAAAGATTGATGTGAGCAGACGATCAGGAAGATATGGGAAATCAGCCAAGAAATGAATGGAGAGATCAAGGGCCTAGGCTCAAGAAACACTAGAAGAAGGAATTCTCCAATTAACAAGTAGCCACTGAACACCAATTCACTGTCAGCACTGTGCTAGGTATTGAGGAGGATGCAACGGTGACAGACCAGGATCCCTATCACTCAGGACCTTAGTATCTGGTTAGAAAGATAAAGATGACCACCTGAACAACACTTAATAAACTCTGTCAACATGGAACCTGGAGAGAGAAGGTGGCCCAGGCTGGAATTGCCGTAGAACCTCAAGAAGGTGGAGACAGTAGAAATAAGTAAGAGCTGAGTGGAGGAAGTGAGATGTGAGCCAAATCTCAGATGAAGGAGAACGAGAGACAGAATGGATGAAACAAGGCCCTGCAGTCAAGGGAAACTGCTGGTCTATAACCCCCCTGAGAGGAAAGAGCTGGTCTATCTAGTTTACTGCTGTCTAGTATCCCTAGCATCTGCCACGTAGTGGGAGTTCAACAGAGATTTGTGGGAAATGAACGTAGAGAAATGGTAATAAAGTGACATGGCTGGCATGTCCCCTCCTCCAAAAAAAAGCTTCCATGTTTAGAGCAGAGACTGTTTTAGGGGAAATGAGGAAATAGGTCAGCTAAGAAAGGTGAGAGGAGGAGTAGGCAAATAGGAGTAACACAAGTGAGTGTGGGGTTAATTAGAGAGGTAAGGAGGGAGGAAGTGAGAAACAAGTCTGGGCCCAAGAAAAAGCTGAGGAGAAAGCATCTCTCTTCGCTTAAATAAAACCAAGGGGCAAAGAGGTGGGGGATGGGGAGTGACAAGGATCCCAGGCAATGGTGTGGGAAGGCCTGTGCTTCTGCTTTGGACCCACAGATGGATGGACTGGGGATGGGGGAGGAGAACAGGCTCTGGAGCCACAGCTGGAGGGCTTTAGGGGGTCTATTTCTGGCACACATTCGACCCCCAGACCTCTCATTCTTGGACCCCTCCACACTTAGTTCTCAACCCCCACACAAAAGGGCCTTGTGTAGGAGTGCTAAGAGATGCCAAATGCATCTTTATTCCCTTGCCTCCCCCTCCACCCCTTTCCCAGAGCCTTGGCTCAAGCATTGCTCTGCCAGGTGCAGGAAACAGGAAGAGAGGGGCTGGGGACCAGACGTGAGCCAGAGGTCAGATGGAAATGTCAGCCCTGACCTCCCTGTCTCCAATCCCCTTTACTCTCTGCTGGCTCCTCTCTGACTCCCCATCAGCTGCACCCCCATCTCACCCCCTCCCTTTGTCCCTATCCCCATCCTTCTTTCACTGCCCCCTTTATCACAAGACCTCACTTTTCAACCCTCTCTCCTCTTTCTCTCTGTTCCTCCCCTTGTTGGGCTTCAGAGTGGTGTGGAGAGCCTAGAGACAGAACTGGATTTATTCTTGGAAAAAACATCCATGGCAGAGGGTACCACAGCAACAAGTTTCCATGGTGCTTGGACACAAGGTAAATATGCTATAAAGGAGCAATTACTGGACTCAGAGTCAGAATACCGGAGTTCCATGCCTGCCTTACCTCACCAACAGTGTATCCTTAAGCAACTTGTGTAACTTCCCTAAGCCTCATTGGGAATTCCACAAATGTCCAACCATTTAAGCAGCAGCTGTCATTCACAAGTAGGTATTGAGTACCTATTGTGAGCCAAGCACTGTACTAGGTGCAGGATGAGCAATGCAGACATGGTTCTTCCCTTCACAGAACTTGCAGTTAATAGCCAAGAGGGTTGTTCAGAAGAATAGAATGAGCTAAAGGGTTAACACGGTGGCCAGCCCACAGTAGGTGTTGAAGAGGCACTGTACACAGGAGGTGTTTCAGAAGCCCAGTGAGGAGGGTGGTCTGGCCCCATAACCCCCTTGTTATGAGCTGCTATATACATGTAGCAGCTGCTACAACACTTATTTAAAATTACAAGATGGTGCTGAACCTCTAACCTTGTTTGCAGCCCAGTGTCTGTTTCTAGGTAGTTGGAAACTAGGGAACAACATGAGATAGTGAAGATTTATCTACACGGGAGACAGGATTTTCCAACCTGGGAAGGCCCAGATATGTGGGAGATTCTGGTGGATATGCTTGAGAAGCGTGTATTCCTGGGTGTAGGATGGGAGAAATAAATAAATAGTGATGTATTTATGCAAATATAAATAGATATTTGGGAAAGGAGAAGAATTCATCCAGAACCCTGACTTCTGAGGGTTTAGAAGCTAAGCTCCCTCCCCACTCCCTTTCTAGGAAACTAGCTTGGAAAAGCTCATGGACTTGGGGGTAGTCACAGCTGCCAGGGAAGCCCAGGGCAGGAGGGTTTTGTGGGAGGAGGCCAGTTGAGGCACTGAAAAGAAAGTCTCATAGGGAATCCCGGACAATGAGCTGATAGAAGGAGGAATGTGGAGAGAAGGGGGATGAAGGGGCAGGCTGCCATGAAGGCTGCTCTCCTGGCAACTACCCAAGGTTAATGGAGGGGCACCAAGAAGCCTCTGCGACATTCCAACAAGAGGGAGGCTGGTCTGAAAAGAGCATTTGCTGTGGGGAGAAGGGGCCTTTCTCTGCCCTAGGCTGCTGTTCCTTTGTGGAGGTTCTTTGAGGCATGAGCCCTGCAAAAACACATGGGGTGGGGGCAGAGTGGGTGCTTTACCATTCATCATCCAGGCAAATGGTGTACTCCTGGCAGACAAGAAGGGGTCAGAGACTAGTTCAGCTGCCTTTGGACCCTGGGATGATGGTAGCTGAGAAATTTCTATGCATGGAATTCCAGAATCTAACTGTGCCTCATGAACTATAGGTATTTAGAGAAGGGCAGAAAGAGAGAAAGGGAGAAAACTGAGTGTTAACTGAAAACTAAGCAGTACCTTTAGAGGGAAGGGGGATCAGAAGTTCACAGAGTAGGAGATGTTGACACTTCCCAAGCTCAGGGCCCTGTGTCCAGATTGAAAGATTTGGCATAAAATGCCAAGGCTTTTGCCATATGGTAGGTTAGTACAACTAAAATCCATGTCTACACACACACACACATGCGCAACACATTGCACTCACACCTGCTGTCAGGACTCACACACACATATGCAAAATCACACACATAAATGCAGGATGCTCTTGTGCATACATTCCAGGCAGAATCTCTTCATATAACCACATATATGTCATATCTACATCTGTACATATTTTCAAAGTCCACATCCTCTTAAGCTGCTCATATGAGCAAGTGGATGCCATGCCATATCCTCATGCATCACAAGACACACACTGATCCATAGTTTATATGTATATAGATCTCCTGCCTTCCCATACCAGAACTCCCAGCATGGATGTCCCTAGAACATTCTTCTCTTCCTTCTGGCCAAACCAGGTCCCAAGGAGACTTGTCCACATGAAATCCACCTTCCTCAAACTCATTGTGAGCCCAGTGTCCAGGTTGCCCTAGGCTTCAGTCTAATTTTTGTCTCCAGGGTACCCAGCTCCCACCCCCAACCTGTTACAGACACTGGGTAGCAGCTACCAGCAGGTGGCACCAGCAGGAACCTCATGTAACCAAGATTTACATTAATGAGAACAAATCCAAATTTCTGGGAGAAAAAAGTGGTCATGCCAGTGTGTAACCTTCCTTACTACATCCAGGACTGAGTCCAGTAAATGGATCTACTAAAAGCACCAGGCCAAGGAAAGCCGCTCCCAAGGAAGGGGAGGAAGAAGACAAAGGATGCAGAGTTACAGGGAGGATGGGAAATTGAAGATCAGGGCTTAGTAAGGAGGAAGGGGGAAGCAGAGAGCATTTCTGTGCTCTGTCAGAGGTTTGGACATGTGTTCTCCTGTTTGTGTGCACATGTGTTAGTGTTTTCATGCACATTTGAGTGCGGTATTATAACGCTGATGGGTTACTTGTGTGTCAGTGAATATGGAAGAAGTAGGTATGAATAGGCTTGAGCGTGCAGGTGTGTGTGTGTGCATCTGTGGGTGCTGCTGTGTGTGGTGTGGCTCAGGGAGGGATAAAGATGAAGCTGAGCAGACTAGACTCCTCACAACTACAGTACCACCAGCACCACACACACCACAGTTGTTAGCCCCCTCCCACACACTTTCCACACACACACACTCCAGGGACACACACACACACTCACACCACCCACACAGACAGGTGCTATGCCGCCACGTACAGACCTGCCCACCCACACACTTTCACACATATATACAGGCCCTGTGCAGAACCACAGGGATACATATAGATGCAGCCAACACGCACAGAGACACCCAGGCACACATTGGCTCTGCATGCACATGCACATGTATGCCGCTTGCACGTTCTGTGCTGTACCTCCAAATTCTCAGTGCTCCACCCCACTCACAGGAAAAGGAGAGAGAGGTTAAGGATAACTCTCTGAGCCTGTACAGCATCCTAATTTCTGAGCCTCTAGGAATTAAAGAGAGATGGGTGAAATCTGAGAACTCCCTTGTCTGAGGATTGTGGGAACACACGGAACAACCACTCTACACACCCTCTGCTGGAGTCATGAGCAGCAGCGGTAACTCCCTGGCCCACGGGTCCTGCTGAGATCCCTCAGCACTGTGGACAGCGCCTCAGCGAGCAGGGTCCTGCATCCCTGGAACCTGGAACTCCCTTATCTGCATCCAGAAGGGCAAGTGAAGTCAGATACATTGAAGTCCCAACTCTTTTGACTTTGAAATCTTATAATCAGGGGATAAAATCCATGCTTCTCCAGGCTTTTGTGAGGATCAAATGACTTGAAGACCATTACACTCCCAGAACTGTGCCTGGTATGCACCAGAGGAAACTTTAGAAATCACACCTGTTCTGGGTTCCATCCCTCAGGAACTTCCAGCCCAGAAGGTGAACAGTCTGTGCAGAGAATATTGATTGGCTTGGTAATACGGCATTGCTATGTTGTGGGACAATGAGGCGACTGATCTGGGTTCAAACCCAACCTTGCCAAATTTTAGCTCTAAAACTTAGGCAGATCACTTACCCTATCTAAATCATAGTTTCTTCTTTTGTTAACCCGGAATAATAACAATAATGATAGTAACACTAATTGTGCTTCACACTCTAGTCCCTGTTATAAATACCTTACAAAGATTAAATCATTGAATTCTAATGACATTAAAAATTGGTTATTATCCTCATTTTATAGAAGAAGAAATGAAAGTGCTTGCCTAACATCACACCAATAGTAGGAGCAGAGACAGGATTGGAACGCAGATAGCCTGCCTCCAGAATCCGTGTTCCTAACCATGACACTGCACTGCCTCCTTCCCAGTGAGTTGTGTGCATCAAATGACATCATGGGTATAAAAGTAGTTTGAAGATGGCAAAGCATTATACAAAAGTAAAGGTATATTGTTATGCATCTCAGCCCAGCTCAGGCTATGAGTAATTGCACAAGGAGTGAGAAGCAAGATGAATACAGGAAACAGGATGGGGATAGGTGCCATCTGGGACTGGCACATCACACCAAGAAGAGAGAAACGGGTAGAGGATAGGCCAAAAGTGACAAGCAGCCATGAGCATCCTTGCATGGCTTTTCACTCTTAACCGATTACTAGCTTGGAGGTGAAATTACTTTGTAGAACATTAAGATCATTTTCAAGTCACCCTGAAATGTTCCTCTTAATTCTAACCATGGTTTCACCAGCTCCCTTCCCCCTCTGCACCTTTTATTACCACTCCTCAACCACAGTCCCTAGTGTAAAACATGTCACCTACTCCATGATGTATTTGAGGATCATGGTTATGGAAGAACTGTTGTTATTGCCCAGAGGATCCTAGGGTAGTGCAATCAAGTCAAATGGCCCCTATGGATCAGAACAGGTCCCTCTGCTGTCTCCAAGAGTAGGATATGGAGACCAGGAACTGTGTTTGCAACTTACTTCAGAAAAAAGAGACCTCTGGACACTCTGATTCCTTACCTGACTCATCCTGATATGACTTACTGCTTTCTGAAGAAGATCCTCTAGTTCTCAGAAAAGAATCATTCCATGTACAATGAGGAAATCTCATGTACATCTTTTTGGAAGTCCCATTTCCCTGATCCTTGGATGACTACCATATAAGATAGAATAGTCACTGTCCAGGGAAGGAGGATCCTTCAAAATCCTTATATTATCCCATCTCTTACTTTTTCCCAATCCTCCTGTTCTTCCCAGAATCTCCCCTAACCTAGTTCTCCCTCCCTTCTTCTCCTGGCCGATGAATCCATTATAGAGTTCTTTCCTTGTGCCCCTCAAGTTGGCAAAGTGAACCCAGGTGTTTAACAGGAATGGCTGTGAGCCTGACGCCATTAGCAGTGCAGTGAGGGCACACAAGGACTCCTGGCTCTCTATTTGGTTCTTGCTCCTTTTCCATTTCCTAACATGTTTCCACACAACTTAATCTGGACTGCCCCCCACTACTGCCTGAGAAGGCTGCTATAGCTTCTCCTCTAAGTTCAGCTGGAAACACTGTGAGGAAGTCCCACTGAACCCCAGAATAGCCTGAGTTTTAAAGAATTGTTATTGCACCCTTCCCTCTTTATTCATGGTTTAGAGATCCCACTCTCTCTAGCAGCTTCCCTTCCTTCTTCCAACTGCCACAGGCAGACAAGATGCCCCACCATTTATATTTCCTCTTAGCTCTTCCTTGGCCTGAGCTGGAACTAGCTGCTTCCTGTCATCCACCCTCCTCCTTCCACTCCCTAGAGCTGTGTTTCTCCAAACATGGCTCCTGGACCACCTGCAGTAGGATCACCTAGAGCATGTGATTAAAAAGCCTCAGATTCTGGGCCCCATCTCAGCTCCACCTCAGACCTACTGAATCAGAACCTCTGGGGGTAGAGACTGAGAACCTGCACCCTACAATGTTTCCTGTGGCTCAGACATGCTACAGTTTGAGGAACTACTGCCTTAATGTAGCAAGAACCATCCTCCAAAGCCATCTGGGTTACTTATTTTCTCATCAACCTTCACCCCAGATGAGTTAAGGTCATACACATGCATGTCTGTGCCTTATTTGAGAATCATTGGCATAGAAGAACCCCTATTACAGCCCACAGCTGGGTCTGGACTGTGATCCCACCTCTATACCTAACTCCCTATGGGAGCTTAGGCAAGTCACTTTGCACATGTGCCTGTATTTCCTTGTCAAAAAATGGAGTGTGATACTTGTGTTTTCACCTCATAATTATGTTGTAAGGTTCAGATGAGAAAAGAAAAGTGAAAGCTTGCTGAAAAGCTAGAAGACTTGAATAAATGACGTATGTTTTTATTATTATGTAAGAGATGCATGGGAGTGAAAGATATAGTATTTGTCAAGAGATCCTGTTCCCATGCTGCAGATTAGCAAGGGCAGAAAAACAAGTTTGTCCTCCAGTCTCCACCACTCCATAGGCGATTTTTTCAGAGCTTGTCCTGAGCCCAGTAGAAAGAGGAAGACTGAGTTGGCATCATGGGTGCAAGGAAGAATGCCCTGCATCCCCTTAAGCAAGTCTCCTCTCCACCATGATCTACCAACTAGGGCCCCAGTCTGCTCCTAGGCCAGCAGCTCTGTCAAGGGCAGTGGGCCCAGCCCTTGGCATCAGTTCCTCTCCCTCTAATTACTTTTCACACACTCTGGCGCCAGGCCTTCCAACCAAATAACAATTGATTCTTCACTTCTCCTGGATCAATGCCATCGACCCAGAACAGAGAGGACGAATCCAAACTCACCCTCTAGGAAACCAGTGGCCCAAGGCAAAGCCCAGCAGAGAGATCTGCCTACTCAAACTTTGGCAGCAAACACACATGTGCGCGCACACACACACACACACACACATGCATGCACAAGAAGGCATATGGATGAGTATGTGCATGAAATGCACTGGGCCACACATAGATATTCCCATGGAGGCACATAAATAGTTTGATATATATACCTAGATGCTCTTGTATATGGCTACACATGTGTACACAAACACACACATACATTCACACATGGGGGAACGTACACATGCCTTTGACTAGAAGAGGGCCCTTTTGGAACCATAGAAAGCATGTTTTGGCCAAGTTTTGAACAGAATTCTAGCTACTCACCAGCCCCCTTTCCACCTGCCTTCTAAACTGCAAACCCAGGAGCACGCACTGCCTGTGAGTCATGGTGTGATGAGCCCAACACGCTTATGACACACACCTCCAGCAGAAGCTCTTCTGCCAGTTGTGTAGGACTCTGGCTCCCACTCCTATGGGACATGCCCTGCCTGCTAATCTCTTCGGGGGTGTTGGAGAAATGCTCAGCCACTTCTATACCAGACAGAGCCCATTATAACTCAGCTGGGCTTTCTCTGCACCTCCATTCTCAGAGGAGCTTGGAGCACATCTGCACCTGAGGCCCCAAACAATAGGAAATGAGGTGCCAAGCCTTACAGAAGCCAATGCAGAATGACAGCCGCCAGCCAAATCCCATCAGGCACAGATATGGGGACACAAAAAGAATGTCAAGTGCAGAAGAGAGAGAAGGCAGAATGGGACCACCCATTCCAAACAGCCCAAGCACATGCCCAAGGCCTCAGACTATACTGCCCCCTCCCCTTGAAGCCAAGCTTGTCTACGCTCCACTGGCCTCATGCCATGTCTACATCTAGGTCAAATCACAGAAATACAGAACATCAGAAGTAGAAAAGCCCTTAGAGATTTTTAAGTCATCGCCTCTTCATTCTCTCAGTGCCTAAATTTCCTTAATGACTTTCTCAGCAAGTGACTATCCATCATACTGAACTTGTTCACTGGGACACCTTGGCGAATGGAGGACTCTCATCAAGCAGCCAGTTCTCTGGCTGAACAGCTATAAAATTCAACATAGAGTCAAAATCTTCCTTCCCATAATGTCCACCAACTGGCATGAAGAAGAAGGAAAGCCATCTTAATTGGAAACGGTTGGTGATCTTACTGAAGCTGCTTATAGGAAGGAACACTGTTTTATGCTTCTACTCACAGTTCTTAACATGGGACTGCGTGCAGAGGTGGAAGACCCAGACCCAAAACCTTGGAAGGACATGCAGGTGACCTTAACCTCCTGTATGGAAGGAGAAGGCCTTGAAAATGGCTAAGATAGGGCCACCTGGGTGGTGCAACCAGTTAAGCGACCGACTCTTGGTTTCCACTCAGGTTGTGATCTCAGGGTTGTGAGATCCAGCCCCACATCGGGATCCACGCTCAGCGCAGAGTCTGCTTCAGACTCTCTCCTTCCACCTCTGCCCCTCCCGTTCATTCTCTCTCTCTCAAATAAATAAATAAATCTTAAAAAAAAAAAGAAAATGGGGGGTGGGAGGATGGGTTAGCCTGGTGATGGGTATTGAGGAGGGCACGTTCTGCATGGAGCACTGGGTGTTATGCACAAACAATAAATCATGGAACACTATATCTAAAACTAATGATGTAATGTATGGGGATTAACATAACAATAAAAAAATTTAAAAAAAAAGAAAATGGCTAAGATAGTTTTCAACCTATGGAGAAAGCCCAATTTTGGATTTGTCTCCAATTTTGTCTACTAATTTTCCTATGTGACAGTGGGAAAATTCTTTCTTGGGACCCTCTGGGCTCAGCCTTCCCCAAAATAAAATGAGTTAATGGGATTACAACAGATGATGATGTGTCTAAGGTCTGAGGAGAACATTTTCAGTGCTGTGCATGCCTGTACACCAACACCCAAGCCTTGGCTCCAGCACCAGAATCTGAACCTTCCCACGTAACGAGGAAGTCTCTGAATTCATGTTCTCCAAGTGCATGGTTTAAAACTTCTCCGTATTATCTATTGCCATCTCTCACTCACACAGAGCTTTTCCAACCCCTCCCTTAAGGGCTTGAGGACCATTAATTTTGCCCCTGTGCCTCCACACCCCACTACCTAGAACCGCTTGGACTGAGGAGCATTTCTTGCCATTCACCTGTCACTTATGGGCCAATAGAGGGTCATCTGATGCAGAAAAGAAGCCTGTGGATGCTTCCATCCCCCACCATGTGAATTAGATCTCACCCATTACATGCACTTACACAAGATTTGGAAGACAGACAGGAGATAGAGTTGATCTTTGGGAGGCTGCTGATCGTTGTCAAGGTCATAATAGTCTTCTAGGAGTTTTCAGTTTTCATTCTTCATTTTCCAAGTTTCAAAAACAATAGCAGTGGCCTCTTCATCTGACTGCTTAATCCCTGGATTCTACTGTCTATTCTCCCATCTCAAGATCTCCAGAGGTTTCTCTGGGGCCAATGGCAGCTTCAACCTGGATGGGCTTAGCCCCAGGGGCACCTCAGAGCTGCAGCATTCCTAATTCTGTATTGCTGTGGGAGTCATTCTAATAATCTCAATACTGAATCTGCCTCTCCCGCCCTTCTAACAAATGCATAAGACCCTAAATTTCTGTATTAAATCCCTTTCTGCTTGAAATCTCTAGAGTGGAGAATTTTTCCTTCACTTAATCTTGACAGACAAGGTGAAGCTGGGTTAAGAGCAGTTTTGCTGTCAGCTCAGTTCAACAGATATTTAATGAGCACAAACCATTTATCTTGGCACTGTGCCCACAGAGACACATAAGGCACATGTAAGCAAGGTCCTGACATGGCAGGATAGGAAGGGCATGGAGAACAGAAGTTTTAGTGTCCACCCAGTCAGCCAAGCTAAAGGGAGAGAAGCATGTGGAAGAAAGACAGCCTCTGGAGGCAGATAGACAAGGTTGGATCCTGGTTCCGGTACTTACCACTGAATGAACTTGGGCAAGTTGCCTACGCTTTGTCTAAGGCTCAGTTTCTGTCCTTTACTTCTGCTGCTCCTCCTTTCCTTTGTGTTTGTTATCATTCATCCTTCAAGACACAGGACAGATGTCCTCTCCCTGAGGTCTTCTTGGATCTTCTCCCTCAATGCCTCTGTTCTATGCTAACATCTCTCCTGACCCCTTCCATGTGGTTCATGGAAAGTGTTCAATAAATTGAATTAATCTGATTCATTCTCTTTCTCTTTCTCTTCCCCTTTCTCCTTTTCTCCCTCTCCCCCTCAGTCTCTCTTTCCCCCTCTCCTTCTCTCTCTCTCTCTCTGTCTCTCTCTCTCACACACACAGACACACAACCCTCACTGGAGTAAATTATGTCTAAGGTTGGGTTCCCTAGATGCAGAACCTGAGATGGGGATTCCTGTGCCAGGGATTTATTGATGGAGGGATCTCAGAACTAATCTAAGAAAAGTGAGGCAAGCAGGATGGGTTGGAGAAGAAACCAGGGAAGGATAGGGTTTCAGTTGAAGATTAACTTCAGTCTGCTCTCCCCCTGGAGTTCTGGAGCATGAACTCTATGGGCACTGCAGAGCTGTCCCATCTTGAAGAAGGGGGATTGCCCTTTGTAACCTGTATTGATTGGATTAGATCGCCCCAGGTGGGGGGCATAACCTCCCAAGCATTTTCTTGCAGGCAAGGGTACAGTTATAAACCAATAGTGGCCAATACTCATGGAGGAACTGAGGTGGGTATAACAACCCAATAAAGGGATCTGGGAGAAGCACCAACTGTAAGATGTATAAAATAGCAAATGTACTACAAGAGCCTAGAGAATAAGAATTGGGCAGGTGGGGTCAAGGGAAAGACAGCAGGTTCCTAATCAAGTTGCCTTTCTCCCCCATCAGCTAAACCAGAGCTTGGGCAAAGCAGATTCTCACCAAGACAGCAACATGGTCATAACAAAGAATTGGTTATGCTTGCAGGTGTTTAGGGATCAATAGCAAGCTTATTAATTAAGCAACACAAAGCTGCAAGATGTGTTTTTCATTATTTGCCACAGAGATGTTGTTTTGGCTGCAATGAATTCTGAACTGTGTGGTTGGACCTGTGGGTCACCAAAGGGCATAGCAGGTGGAAGACATCTGGGGCTGTGCTTTAGCAGAGAGCATGCCATTCTGCCTGAAATGCTTTCCAAAGCCACATGGTCTCAGCCTCTTCCCAGGAGGCAATGGAATGTCTCCCCCCTCCCCTTATTTTTGACCAGCCTGTAGGGAGGCCTCCTTCCTCCCCAGCTGGGAGTCAGTGCTGTTCTATCCAGAAGCCAGGAATGGACAAGAAATTTTTGTGTCAGGAATGCAGTGACAGCCTTGTAAAGACACAGCAAATGGAATATATCGCCTAAACCAGTCCTTAGCCCAGAAAGAGAAAAAGCAGAGCTGGCCAGAGCTGGCTTTCCTCACACAGAAGAAACAGCTCAGGAGTCTGCAGGGTGACCTGGATCCTTGCACCTTGGCAAGGAGGGACAATGTCACAGTGACCTGATGCCTGGGATTCTGTGTCCAGGGGACTGACATAAGGGCCATGTGCTACTTGCCTTAAGGTGAACCTCCAATCTTTGTTAGATTTTTTAACCTCTAAGCCAGGAATCTTGAGTTCTACACCCCCTACAACAGACTTCTGGGAGGCCAGAGTCACCAAACCAGGAAAAGAACAGCTCTGAGGAATTCTGCAGAAGTCTTTTCTAAGTTGGTCTACTTCCGCTACCCTTCGCCTTACTGCCTTCCCATCTCTGTCTTTTCTTGCCCTAATGGAGCAGGTGGTGATTCTTCTCAGAACAGAATTGGACCAGGGGAGTATCTCCTCTGGCCAAGAAGAGAAAGTGACAGCAACAGGTCCCAAAGAATATGCCTGTCTAGAGACATTGAATGCCAGAGAAGTAAAACTTGCACCTGGCCCCTTCCAGCCCCAGGTCCCTGGCAGGCTGCCCCCACTCTGTTCCTAAAGAGACAAGACAAATGGTAGCTTCCTGCTCACTAGTCTGGCATTGAGTGAGCAACAGTCAGATTGGCTCTTGTTTATAGGGTGAGTGTTGAGCCAGAGCATTGAAGAAAGGGTCACTTTTAGCAATAGGATCATTCCTCACATGGTGAGAAACTTCTAGAAATGGAGATTTAAGCCAAGAAGATGGGACTCAGGCTCCAAGGAATTAAGAAAGATAGGAATGATGGGGCTGGGGTAGGGAGGAGGGGGCATCAGCAGGCAGAGCAGGCACAAGCATGTGGTCTGTCTGGATCAGCTGGTGGGCCCTGGTCAGTCTCTCACACTAAAAGCTAGCTACCCTTAGTAACCTTTCCATCCCCCATGTCCTCCAGCCAGCATCACCCACTTACCTCTTCAACCTTTGCAATGCTGCTTCTGCTATGGCAAACACAGCTTTGGCTCCACTCCAAAGACTGTTCCTTCTTACTTGAGTCATTTTCATAAGCAATGCCTGAAAACTGGAAAGGCAAAGGCTTGGTGAATTTGGGGGTCATGCAGAGAGGTCAACCCATTCAACCCCCTGCCTCTAGAAATTTACATCTCCTAGAATGTGAGGTATTCTCCTATTACTATGCATAAATCATGTTAAGACAGAAGATGATGCTTGGCCAGAGATCCAGAGCTGGCTTGCCTACATCCTACCTGCCACAGCCACTGTCAACTGCATCCCAACCCTGCAGTGTTCCCGCAGAGACAGATGTATGTGCGGAGAGCAAAGCTAGGCCAAAGCATGGTCTCAAAGTTTGTGCTGCAAACCCTAAAACAGCCCCTGGGGAGCAGTCTATACACATAGAGGTCTCCTGTGGCCAAGACTGAAGGCAGGTGTTCTTCCTTTTCTTCCTAGGTCTATACACTCTCAGAGAAGAGAGAGAATCCCAAAGCAAAGCACAAAATGAAAGCAGAGCACTTCTTCTTAAGGCCCCTGCCAGGAATCCGCAGGCCAAGACAGTTCATGAGTGGGGGAGAAAGAGAGTCCTAGGGCTTCACAATCCTGAGGAAAAAAGACCATACCTGTAGCACCTTGGCCCCAAACCATCCTTGCCCTTGGCCCAAGGAGACCCATCTTTTTTCCACCTGTGCATGAAATGAGGGAGGGTATAAGGGAGCAGAGAAATCCTGAAGCTTCCCCTGGTAGCAATGTCCCAGGCAAGCTGGGTCCCTAGGTCATTTAGCACTTCACTGCATAAATCTGTTAGGAATCCAACTGCATCTCCAGTGTCTTCAGGGTCCTCTTACTCTCACCTGAGCTAACATGATGAGAAGCCAAATTACTGATGCTGTGGGAGGCTTCAAATGGTGTTTCCTGTGGGTATTATTTCCAGCCTAATGTTGTATTAACATAGCTCTGCCTGGTGATTACTATATTATTATATATTAATCATAGGATAATGATGCACACTCACCCTGCTTCTCTCCTCAGTCAGTTATGAGATCCCACCTAGAGCCTGAGGCACCACACCTGCTCTCCCTGTATCTGCAACCCCATCCCACCCTCAGGGATCTGCCTTGGGCTCAGCACCCCTTCTTAAAGTCAGAGGAGGATAATTTCTTTGTGTCTATGCTCCAAGGTAACAGTGTCCAAAGCCGGAGTTTGGAACCCACAAGTCTTGGCTTCCAATTAGCCCTCTTTCCTACCCTCACTTGGGGAAAGGTCTAGAAAGCAAAATAAGGTCCAGAAGAAATGAAAGATGGTTTTAATGATTTGCTGGACCCAGAATATGGAGAAAGAGGTTGGAGCTACGGCAATTTGAGACTTGTTAACTCATCCACATACTGCTTTAGCACTACTTGGTGCCAGCATTCATTCATTCATTTAATAAATGTCTGTTAAACCTTTACTTGGCGAGTACTGTTTGAGGCAAAGTGAATAAGACAGACAGAGTTCCTACCCTCATGGAATTTTATTTATGAAAGAGTTTCCATGACAGGCCTTGGGGATACAACAGTGAAAGACCTTGGTCCTTGACCACCTACTGAAGTCAGTCAAACCAGTTATTTAAGGGTATAGTCCAGGTCCTCATTGAGACACTGATTTAGAAGGGGAGAAAGACACCCCAGAGAGAGAAAACTTACTCCCTGACATCAAGGAATATAGAATCAAGTAGGAAAGAAGTACAAATGAACACATTACAACCAATGAGGCAACAAAGAACCAAGGAAATGTGTCACTGAGATGAGCCTGATGGAGCTATCAGGGGAGATGTCACTAAGGGTATCTGTCCTGTTCAGGGGCCAAACCCTATGCCTATGATTTATGCTTTGCCTTGCAGACTTTTACATTTCTTTGGGAGTCTTTGTGCATCATAAAGCCATTTGTACATGCTCACCCACAATATGATGAGGACACAGCCTATGTCCAAATATAGGGTATAACGTCCTATGCTTCATAGTTATTAATGATGGTACCATGAAGAGAAGGAAGCTGGTGGTGATGATGACACTGGAGATAAGAGAACTCCCAAAGAAGAATTGGTTACCTGGAGATAATATAGGCATACGCAAAGCTCAGCCCGTGCCAGTTTATTCACAAGACACATGCACCACAGGGAATTTGTTCAACTTACTCATCTTCGTATCCTCAGGTAGATCTACAAGATGGCCCCAGTGCTTCTGGCCTCCTGGTATCCAAGCTTTTATATAGTCCCCTTCCTTAGGGCTGACCAGTGTTTCCAACAGAACTCTGTGGAAGTGATGGTATGCAACTTGCAGTGCTGGATCATAAAGCTATTGTGGTGGGGCGCCTGGGTGGCTCAGTCAGTTAAGTGTCGACGTTATGATCTCAAGGTGGTGAAATCAAGCCCCACACTGGGCTCTGTGCTGAGTCTGCTTAAGAGTCTCTCTCCCTCTCCTTCTTCCCTCCCCCACTGATCGGGCACTATGAACAAATAAATAAATACAAGTATTATGGCTTCTGACTTTGTCTCATGAATTACTCGCTTGGGGAATGTCCTTGCCATGCCACGAGGACACTTAAGCAGCCCATGGAGGATAAACACGGAGAGAAACTGAGCACTCCCACCAAGAGCCAGAGCCATCTTGGCAGCCATGTAAGTAAGCCACCTTGGAAGCAGATCCTCCAGCCCCAGTCAGGGCTTCAGATGATGACAGCCCAGGCTGACACGTGATTACAAACTCATGAAAGACCCCAGGCCAGGACCACCTAGCCAAGCCACTGCTGAATTCCTGATCCACAGATATTTGAGAGATAATAAATGGGTGTGGTTGCTTTAAACCACTAAGTTTGGGGATGATATGTTATGCAGCAGAGATAACTAATATACACCCCTAGCAGTAACACAGTTCCTAGAACACAGCAGGTACTCAAGAAATATTTGATAATTGAATGAATGAATGAATAAATAAAGCTTCTTAGCGGAGGAATCACATGTCAAACATTGTGACCATTGGCAGGGAAAAGGAGAGTGATCGTAACCAGGAGAACAAATATTTGAAATTTTGAAAGATAATAAAACTTAACCCATAAATGTGGATATTCAAGAAATGTCCTAGTACTTCATTTTCTTTAAATCGAAGTAAATTGGCTATAAGTCACTAATGTCACCCAAAATCCCTTTCTATCCCTATTTCAACCTCATTCAAGGATCTAAGAAAGGACCACATATGGGGGAAGTGTCTCTATTACCCAAGTCTACTATAGTCACCTCCAATGCCTTCAAAGCCCACACACCATGGTTCCTTAAAGCTGTGTTGCTCTACAACTTTAAGGACTTTCCTAGGAATCTCAATGTCTAGAATATAGTCTCTTAGAAATACAATAAAGCCATTCTCTTCTGAGGTCCTACACCTCACTTAGTCATTCATTCAACAATATTTATTGGGTACTATATTAGGGTTCTTCAGAGAAAAAAAATCAGGGCGCCTGGGTGGCTCAGTCGTTAAGCGTCTGCCTTCGGCTCAGGTCATGATCCCGGGGTTCCGGGATCGAGTCCCACATCAGGCTCCCTGCTCGGCGGGAAGCCTGCTTCTCCCTCTCCCACTCCCCCTGCTTGTGTTCCTGCTCTTGCTATCTCTCTCTCTCTGTCAAATAAATAAAATCTTAAAAAAAAAAAAAAGAAAAAAATCAATAGGATATATAGAGAGATACACATACATAGAAATACATATAGACAGGTAGATGGATAGATGACAGATATATAAATTGACAGATAAATAGATAAATACAGATAGATAATAGATGATAGATACATAGATAAGAGATAGATAGATAGACAATAGACAGATTGGAGCTGAAAAATCCAAAATCCATAAGACAGGCTAACAAGTTGGAGACCTAGGGAAGAGCTGATGTTGTAGCTCAAGTCCAAAGGTAGTCTGCTGATAGAATTCCCTCTTTTTGGTGTGACCTCATTCTTTTTTTCCTAAAAAGAGAAAGCCTTCCACTGATTGGATGAGATCCACACACTTTATGGCGAGTAGTCTGCTTTACTTAAAATCTACTGATTTAAATGTTGGTCTCATCTAAAAAATACCTTTATATTTAGTGTTTGACTAAATATCCGGGTACCATGGCCTAGCCAAACTGACACATAAAATTAAACATCATAGGTACCATTGACTGATCTAGGCACTGAGACTATAGTAGTAAACAGAAACAGAGTAAACCTTTGGTCTACTGGAGCTTTTTACACCAGGGGTAGGAAAATAAACAAATAGTCACATACATATATGTCAGGTAGTTCTAATGCTAAGAAGAAACATAAATCAGGTGAAGTGAAAGAAACCACTGAAGGTTGCTATTTCTGATAGGTTGGTCAGTGAAGATAACACTTGAGCAGGGACCTAAATGAAGTGAAGAAGCAAGTCATATGAGTATCTGGGCAGAAGAACATTCTAGGCTAAGCAAAGAGCAAGTACAAAGGCCCCATTTATCAGACAGATTGGGTGTGTGTCCCCTGCTCACAGGGGACCTTCATCCCACTCCCTCCCATGGAGAATCTCTCCTCTGATATTCTCTGTCCACCTCTTCCCATCCCCAACAGAATTCCTCCAAGGAGCCCAGATTTCAGGAAGCAAAAGCTAAGAAGGAAATTTGTCTTTGAGCAATTTCTCTTTTGGCAATACAATCTGCATAAGCAAGGAAACATAAAAGACCTGGCTGCTTTCTTGGAAAGGAGTGGGTTGGGGAAAACATAACAAATCAAAAATTAATTTCTCAAAAAAACAAACAACCACAGGAACAGCCCATCTCACCCCCCACTCCCAGTTGGGATCTTCAGGCAGATTTGAGGGTGAAGAAAGGGGACAAGGGAAGGAGAAGTAAGAACTCTCTCATTTTTAGAACTCTCTGATCCAGAAGAATTCACAAATTTCCTGACAAAAACTAAACTGTAAATTAAACCAAACCATAGGTCTCCCCTTCCCCAAGAAGTCCAACATAGATTTAAAGACCAAAATGGTCTGAGCAGTGGGAAAGGCAAGGGGGTGACTCTCCATTCACACAACCTCAGAAGCTGGAACAGAGAGCTCCCTGGAGAGAAAGACATGTGGTGACTGCTGCACCTGACTCCAGCCTGTGGTCAGGCCCTGGAGTCTGAGAAGAAGACTTCTGGGAGCCAGGCCCAGAGAGATTTGAAGCCACAGTCACCAGTCCCCCCCAGGGAGAGGAGGAGTCAGTAAGAGGCTCCTCCCCATGACTGAACTGTTACGGACTTAAGGTGGAAAAGTTGGAGGAGAACTAAACTGACACCCAATACCTTCTGTAAGAATGCTGAGCCTATAGCCAAAGATTGGGGGAGGGGAGGAAAAGGGGTCAGGATGGCTGAAGGCCAAATGGTCATCTTATGGCTCCCCTGAACCCTTTCTTTCCCTCACGCCCCTACACTCCAGCTCCAACACCCACCCACACGCACACACACACAGCCCCTGGAAAGATGGTCTCTGGAAAATTGAAATGAGTTCCATTCAACAGGCGTATGCATTCATTCTCTCCTCCACGCTAGGTACCCTGCCAGTGCTGGGAATGCCAAGAGACACAAAGTCACCTCCTGCCCTCTAGAAGCTTACCCAAGGTTGTGGCATGAGAACCAGTGTGCCATTGTTAGGAATAAAGTATAATAAGAGCACAGAGGAGGAAAAGATTAATTCTGCTTAGGGGGTTGTGGAGGAGGGGCAGATTACTCCAAGAAGATGACATGTGACCCTTGGGGACTGAGTTGGGGTGCAAAGAGAGCAGCTTTCCCAAGGGCGAGAGGCAGAGCTGTTCCCAGGGTGGCCTCAGATGAGGCCGGGGAAGGGCCTGTGCTTCCATTATGAAAGAACTTGACCTTTATCCCAGAGGCAATTCCTTAAATTAAATGTTCTTAAACAGGGAAGTGCTCCTATGAAACTTTAGCTGCATCCGCAGTGTGGGGTGAAGGTGGGGTAGAGGGGAAAGGTTATCAGGGAGAACCTGGAAGAGACCAGGCGTCCAGGTCAGTGGTCCCACAAGAGGCTTTGCCAGCTTCTATGAGGATGGAGAAAAGAGGCATATCTGAGCAAGATTTCAACTGGAATTCCTAGAGTTGGGGGACAGCCAGACAGGGTGGAGGCAGAGAGAGAGCACCCAGCTATTGCTCCCAGGTTTCTGATTTGGTTGGAGGAAAATCGGCTAGGTCTGTCTCACGGCCATCCCTTAGCCCCAGCCCAGTGACCAACAATAGAAGGTCCCAGTAACATTTGTGGGCCAAATGAGCAGAGGAATAAAGGCAAAGTGGTGAAGGAGGAAAAGGAACGGTCAAGTCTCCTGGCACTTTAGGAACTGCTATGCTCTCCCTCCTAGGGACAGCTGCGTTTCACAAAAGGGCACTTAGCACCCAGGAAGGGCCCACTGCTGACAGAACATTCGGCATCATCGTAGGAAACACTTCTGATTGGTGGGATCTGCCACTTGTTCTTGCTCTGCCTAGCTTTCAGGCTAGGGTCCAGGGGTGAGCGAGAAGAGCAGACTCTGTAGGGAAATGAGAGCTGTCTGGAGGCAGAGGGGACAGCGACCACAGCAGAACAGGCAAGAAGAGAAAAGCAAAAGGACTCAAATCTATTAACAGCAGGAAATCCATAACTGGGTCTGAGGCCAGGAAAGGGATTTACAAAGAAAATTCTATTCATGGCGCGTATTTCCTTCTTATCGCAGCAAATGGTCTGCCGAAGTGGTATTGCTCTGTATTAAAAACCGGCTATCCTTTCAAAATTGCACGCAGACACCCATGCATTGTATCTGCTGTGTGTACATAAAGAGAGAAACCTGTCCACAGCTCCCATTCATAAACGCAGGGCCTGAGGTATTCTGATTGAGGTGGGGCAGGGGAGCAGTTTCTGTAGTAGAAACACTTGTCCCTTTATGCAGGGCTCCTCCTCCGGTTATGGATTATCCTAGAACTTGTGCTTCTGGATAAATTCCATCCCTTCCCTTTTTAAAGGTATTTCTATTTATTTAAAAAATGTTATGGAGAAAAACTGGCTCTTTTTTCCATTGGTGTATAGTTCTGCAAATTTTTACACACATGCAGATTCATGAGACCACCACCACAACCAGACACATAATAGCCTGTCACCCCAGAAAAATTCCTCCTCCCCACCCCTCACAACCACTATCATTTTGTCTTTCCTGGCATGTCAAAATCATACAGTACGTAGCCTATGAGACTGGCTTTCTTACTCAGCACTCTCTTGGAGAGTCACAGAGCTAGGGCCGGTACCAGCAGCCTGAGCTTCCTTCTGTCGAGTCATGTTCCACAGGATGGAGGCACCACAGTATGCTCCCTTCATAAGTCCTGAGTACCTTTCTGAAAGACTGCGCTGAGAAAGAAAGAAAGAAGGAATGACACACTGACTTTTCATCTTCTTTCACTTCGTAAGTATTTGGGTGTCCACCATGTGCCAGGCACTGTTCTGCGCTTGGAGCTGCACAGTGGAACGAGACAGGCAGCCCCCCTGGGCGCCGTAGCTCTAGAGGGAGGGGGCAGGCAGGGCACCATAAACATATAAGAGGGTAAGAGGTGATAAGCACTAAGGGGAAAAAGTGTGGGGAAGAGGCTGGGTTTAAAAATGGAGGAGACATTCAGAAACTTGAAGGAGAGAGAGTAAGCTTCGCTGGTTTCTGAAGGAAGAACAACCTGGCAGAGGGAGACACCTTTGTGGGGGAAAGGCCTGGAGGGTTCTTCAGAAGCAAAATAAGCAGTGCGGTAGGATTTGGGAGAAGAGCTCACGCACCACCATACCCACCGCCCCCCCGGCTCCCTCTCACTGCAACATCTCCGAACATGCAGGGTAGTCAGCTGTCTCTCATTCATCTCTGGACAGCCAAGCTCAGAAGAGCTTCTCGAAGCAGACTCGAGCATGTTCTCATGGTGGGGAGCCTTTGGCAGGCTTCCCCAAGCCCCATCATAATGAGTGTCAACCCCGAAAACAACCTGACAAACTGAAAGACTCCCAGGTCCTGACCCAAGAGACTTTGCTCCCGGGAAAGTGGTATTTTGGTCGCACTCTGCCAGCAGTGCCTTGAGCCAAGGAGCCAACAGGAGATGTGCCAGGAGTCAGAAGAGCCTGAATCCCGGGGACATAGGCCTCGTGAAACTGAGGTCATAAGGACTTGCGTCTGGCGGGCATCCCCCAGGAGAGCTCTTGTTAAGTCCTTCTCCTAGAGCCAGGCAGAAGAGCACTAATCCATGCCTGGACCACTGGCTAGGGTTCCAGATCTCATTAGCATTTACAAAAGTTGAATTAATCCTCCCTTGATAATCTGGTGGTTATTGATTTTTATTTTTAACTCTTGCTTTATGAAGACAAATAAAATGCTTTCAGCAGCACAGATGTTCCCAGAGGTGCAGAGAAAGAGGGGAGAGGGAAGCAAGCATTCAGACAGGATCAAGGACTCTCTTGTAGCCCAGACAGTGGGTTCTGGGAACAAGACAGTATGTCAGATGTGACCAGCCAGTTCAATTGATCAGGAGCAAAGAAGACCCCCTCCCCCAAAGAGGACATAGAGACCCAAAACCCTAATGCCCCAGTTAGGACCATCTGCAGCTGGTAGAGACAGCTCTGATTCATCTTAATCACATGCAAGTTAAAAATAAACATCAATAACCAGTGCATGGAGAAAGGGGGTGACATTTTGAGGTGCAAATGACGTGGGAAGTCCCAAAGCCAGGCAATGAGAGTAGTCAACCTTTGACCCACCCCCCCAGCATACCTGGCCTGAGGACAATTTGGAGGCCACCCTCCAGCCCCCGTACCTCTCAGGAACCAGCACAAACAGCAGCTGCCAATTTTTCAGTGCGGAACTGTGATGTCCTGTTGCACCCAGTGCTTTCAGAGTCAGCAACGGTACACTGGACAAATTTGGATCTCCCCAGCCGTGTGAGCTGGGACGAGGCAGAGACCACAACGCTTCAGTTAGAAGACCTGACGCAGGTACCGTGCCCAGCGAGGGCCTGGTGCACAAGTGCCGATGAGAACTTACCTATTCATTCGTGCTCTGCTTCTCTCAGAACATGAAATTCACCATTTAGAAAGGTGATTTAAATTACAGAAAATAAAAATCTTAACTAAATATCTCATACTAAATCAGGTGCCACGGATTTTACAGGAATATGTGAGATCTTTGGAATATATCCTAAATAATAAAGTCCCAACTCCTGCCTACGCAGAGCTTAAAAAAAATCAAAGAGGGGTGTCAAGGCCCCTGAGCACGAGGGAAACAGTAGCTGCTAAGGTTGTGTTATCCCCTTCCGTGTAGATTTCGCTGTCGGGCTCAGATTCAGTCCCGCCCACAAGCAATGGCAAGATGGGAGGAGAAAGGCAGCTGCCTTTCGGATCTTCTGCCTACTTGCCAGGCATGTCTACCTATGATCTCATGTTCCATCCTCATAGGTTTGCAGATGAGGAAAGGAACTCAGAAGAGCAAGGTGGCTTGCCCAAGCTTGGGAATCAGTCTATCAGCCCAGAGCGGTGGCTCTGGCTCGTCCCACCCAGACATGCAGTTAGGAGAACCTCCGTCCGGAAAAGAGATTTAACTAACTCACTGTGA
Organism: Phoca vitulina; assembly: GCF_004348235.1. NCBI lineage: Eukaryota > Metazoa > Chordata > Mammalia > Carnivora > Phocidae > Phoca > Phoca vitulina. The sequence goes on from NW_022589737.1 coordinate 9,181,506, forward strand.
TTGACTCATTGCAGCAGCCTACTGGCTGTCCCCTTTCCTCACAGGCTCTTGTCCCCAGCCTCTCAGAGCACATCCAAGGTCCCCTAACTTGCCCTCATCAGCACAAGCTCCCCGAGCCCCTTTCCTCGTGTGCCCCCTCAGCTTCCAGCGGGCTCTTCTCTGCTCAGCTCCTGAGCCTGAGGGCCTGACAGTCTCCCAAACTGCCACCACAGCCTGCAGGGGGCTGGGGAGCCGGGGTGGGGCTCAGGCCACTGTCCCAATGCCTGCCCCTGCCACGGGGCCAGGTCACCTCCAGGGACAAGGGAGACATTTACCTGCGGAGAAATCATCACCCTCTCATTCCTGATATGGGGAATCAGATGCAGCAATTGGCTGATTAGGAAGGCTGCATTAACATGCAGTCAAAACAGCTCTTTAAAACAAGCTTTGACAAAATTGTCACATTAGATGTATCTGAATAAAGTCAGCCGGGTGGCTGGCAGAGCACACTTCTACATCATTTTGACAGCCTGCATTAAGAAGCTGCAGGCACCACCGGGAAATTACCTCCAAGCTAAGCCCAAATTATAGCCAATGCAGCATATTCAATCCTTGGTGGGTGAGGGGCTACCCGGGAAGGGGCTCGGAGGGCAGAGGATGGACATGTTTCCTCTCTTCTCTTCCCACAGTCAGCGCAGTGGAGAAGTACCACCGCCTGCTAGGGAAGCAAAATGGATCTTAGTGCAGCTAGGGGAGACCCTTCCTCCTTCCATCTGAGGAGGCCTTGTGCTTGCATTTCTGTCTGGGCTCCCAGGTTCGGGGGCCTGGGAAACACTGGATGGATGTGGAAGCCCTAAGCCCAAGTCTACTTCCCTCCTTCTGTTCCTCATGAGCTGTTTGATCTTGGGCAACTTACCTTTCCTCCCTGGCCTTCCATTTCCTTTCCTGAAAAAATAAAAATAAAAAAATAAAATCAATGTTTCATACACTGTGCTCCTTAGATCTCCAGAAAGTATCCCAGAAGTGATCTGATGGGAGAGTAGGTGGAGAAGGCAGAATTCTTTCCATCCTCAACTGCACATTAACTGGACCAGTGCTGTTTTTATCTTTTCTATGTACTGCGCATCTAGGGAAGATGCCTTTGAAGGAGTTTCTGTTGCTAATTTAAAACAAAAACAAAAAAAAAGGAAAAAGGAAGGAATTAAAAAAGGAGAGCGTGAGGAAGAGAGGGAGGGAGAAAGGAAGGAGGGAGGAAGGGAGGGAGGAAGGGAGGGAGGGAGGGAGGGAGGGAGGGAGGGAGGGAGGGAGGGAGAAAGGATATAAGGAAAGAAAGAAGGAAGGGAGGGAGGGAGGAAACCACCAGCAACCAGGAGCAACCAGATTTCTAATTGCTCTAATAGTCTGTGCTTAGAGGACCACATATTCTAGTGTTCAGGTTGCTTTCCCAGAAGTAATCAACCTCATAAGCTTTGTGGCGAGTAAGGCAACCTGTGCATTTTGCATTTTTCCAAATGGGGAGATCTGATGGCCTGAGCTTTCTGACCCCTAGAAGAGGGGAGGTGGTGAGAGCTAGGGAACCCTGCAGCTCAGGGAGGAGGCCTGAGCTCTATGGGCCTCCACCTCCCATCTGCAGATGTGAGAATACAATCTGATGGAGCAGGCTGGGCTGGGAGACACTTGAGGGAGGAAGATGCAGAAGGGCGTGAGGGTTCTGCATATTCATGTTGCTAATTAAACAACAGCTAATTGGAAAACGTTGGATTTTATTAAGACCTCAGACTTATATCGTTTCAACAGGAACCAACATAATAACAATCATCTAATGGGCACTTTGGGTTCTTTCCAGAGTTTCTTTCTTCTCTCTGTGGCTGTTAATGTGCCAGCGAGAGCAAGCCGGTGAGTAGACGAGTCCAAGGGAGCTAGATTTAGAGCTTGGTTTGTGCAGCCTAGAAGCAGAACTTTGGACTGGATGATGGCCCGTGGAGACTCCTTCCACATCATCGTGAGTGGAGTTGCCGAAAGAAGGGCTGGAGGTATGTTCTGTCTTCTCTGCACCCAGGATTCCTGAGACTGGAGGAGCAGGGAGATATGTACAAGGAATATAATTTGCTACCCCCAGAAGTGGAAGGAAGATTCCACACCTAACATAATGCCTTGCACTCAGCAGAGAGTCAGTAAAGATTAGTGGCGATGATAGGAAAAAATGGGCTTTAGGACGGAGTTCCTGCAGCCTCACGGACTTGCTCTCCTGTGGAGCTGGGTACCGGCTACTCCTCGAATCCTGGGGGGACACTTCTCAAGGTCAATGTCAACCTGAAGCACAGAAGGAGCTCAGGAGTGAGGGAAACTCCAGTCTACTAGTTTAATTACAGTACGCAGCAGAGAGGAAGAAATGTTGCCTTAAAAGGAAGAAGTATAAAAAGTAAAGAGTGCCCTGGATCCTTTGAAAAATGTCTAATATGACACTGATGTTACATGAGAGGGCAAGATGCAATCATACCTTCTCTCCCCTGAGATTTGCTCAAACCGGCAGGGTATGAAGGGGAGCAGGGACGGGCTGTCCTGGAAGCCCCCTCCTTGTAAATGTCCCTGTTATTTATGACAGTATCAGAGCTCAAACATACTGCAAGTGCACAGTTTCACCTTTATCATAGAAATGACGGAGAGGGAGGAGTAATAAATGTCTAGTTAGAAAATAAAAACTGAACATTAGAATCAGGGGAAACGGCCATAAATACCCCCGATGAGTGGTGTCTTTCATTAATCCACCTGCTTGACAGAAGAGCCATAGACGCCAGCAACAGGCCGCTGCCTCCCTGGCACCTAAGGCTCAATGGGGGGAGTCAGGGACCCCTGAAGGAGGAGCAGGATGCACAGTTGTTCCTGAGCCCCATCCATACGAGAGGCAAGTCCCTTCCTGCACATCCCGCAGCAGACCACCACCGACCTCGACCACCGCTGCTCTTCCCAGCCCAGGCCACAGGCCCATCTGACTTGGCCTGCAGGTAGGTCCTCTCCAGATGGTTTTCTTCCGGCAAGTGGGGCAAGGCTGGAACCCCCAGCCCAGCACAGGTGAGGAGGTGGGACATGGGATCAGGTATGGCCAGGAGACCCTGACTCCCCTTAGCAGGCAATGCTTCAGACCAGGAAGCAGAAGGCAGGCAGGACAGGGAGCATCTCGAGGAGGGATCCACGAGTTGAGGGACTTTTTCATGGGGAAAGGAACAGCAGAGGCCTAAACTCTGAAAATATCTCCTTGGTCTGCTTTTTTTCCCCACCCGGTGGCAAAGATTTATTTTTATTGACAAGGAAAAATGTTTGTTGCATTTAATCAAAAGAAGCAAGTTGGAGAGGAGCAATTTCTATGCAGATTAAAAGCAAACAATATATTCTTTTAAGTTTTTTTTCACACTGGTTTGCTATCAGGAGGATCTTTTTTGCCCACTTTGGGGAAACACTTCCCTCCTATAGAATCTAGATTAAGATGTAGTATTACTTCTGCCCGTGGTTCCTTTACCTCTATCATCAAAAGCTTATCAAGAAAAACATGTTGATGAGGAGGAGAATGGGAACCCTCATGTGCTGTTGGTGGGAATGGAAGTTATGGAACACAGTATGGAGGTTCCTCAAAAAATTAAAAACAGAACTACCATATGATCCAGCAATTCCACTTCTGGGTATTTATCGGAAGAAAACAAAAACATTAAATTTGAAAAGATCCACGTTCACTGTAGCATTATGTATAATAACCCAAATATAGAAGTAACCCAAGTGTCCATCCATAGACAAATGGATAAGGAAGATGTGATGGATATACAGTGGAATATTATTCAACCATGAATCTTGTCATTCATGACAACACGAGCAGGCCTTGAGGGCATTATGCTACGTGAAATAAGTCAGACAGGGAAAGACAAATACCATATGATCTCGCTTATATGTAGGATCTAAAAACACAAACACAAACAAAACAAGCTCAAGATACAAAGAACAGATTGGTAGTTGTCAGACGCAGGGGAGGCAAGGAGTGAAACTGGTGAAGGGGGTCAGAAGATACAAACTTCCAGTATAAAATAAATGAGTCAAAGGATGTAATGTACAGCATGGTGCCTATGGTTAATAACACTGTGTTGCATATTTGAAAGTAGCTAAGAGAGTAAATATTACTTACAAGTTCTCATCACAAGAACAAAGAAATTTTGTAATTATACATGGTGACAGATGTTAACTAGATTTGTGGTGATCAGTTCATGATGTATACAAATATCAAATCATCATGTTGTACACGTGAACTTAATACAATGTTATATGTCAATTATAGCTCGATAAAAATTAATTAATTTATAAAAAAGAAAAAAGACGATGGATAGATGGGTTGATGATAGATAATAGATAGATGATGATTTCAGTTGTGACTAGAAATGATAGATACAGACTTACAAAACAATGCAAAAGCTCAATAATCAACAATACTTCTAGCATTTTCCCAAAATATTTTAAGGCACTTCCCCATGGGCAAGTGCTCTGATGCCTATTGACACAGATGAGGAGCATACAATCCAGAGAGGAATGTTATCTGCTCCGGGTGCCACGGTCCAGAGCTCTTTCTCTTCAGATGGACTTCGCTCTTCCTTCAAGGGAGCAATTAGTCATTAGCATTTTTGAGTCCCAGTTGAGGGCTAGGAGCAGAATACAAGGAATTTCATCAAGGATGGAGTGATAGCTAGAACCTCTCTAGAGATGCTGTATCTAAAGCCAAGAGGAGCCACAGGTGTGAAGTTTACTTGAGTTTCCAGGGTTCCTCTGTGTCACTCTCTCAAGGGTCAGAGGAAGCCCCTAACCACCTGTGCATCCTGGGGGCCTGCTTGTGGATGCTCCTCAGCCCTTCAAGGAAGTCCCAAAGGGGACTCCTGCCCCCATGATTATACACAGATGAGGGTGTCCTACGTCCCTCTACAGCAGAGGTCCCCACACACCCGCCCCCACCAGCCTTCCCAGAGCCTGTCTTTGGGAGTACTGCCGTCTCCCTGCCTGCCTCACTTTAGCGGCAGATTAAGGAAGGAAGGAGATGCCTCAGGGTCTGCCAGTTACAAGTCTAAGAAAAATGAAGATACTTACATTCTCCCAGTAATTTGCATTGATCACTGCAGAGTCAGCATCAGTCGGGGGTGGTTTCCTAGCAGGACAGACCACAGATCTCAGGAACCCCAGGGCCTAGCCCAGTGATTTGCCCTCAGCCCCAGCAATAACCTCACAACCCCTGATATTCTGGGGACAAGGACTCCACTGAACCGACCCAACTCTGGCCCAGGCCTCCCTCAGTCTGAACCATGGTGTCCCTGTCTGTAGGTGGCAAGAGTAAGTAGTGACCAGGGTCTGAGGAGAAGAAGTGCCTGGACATCTTTGTGCATGGTTTCTTGGTCAAAAGCTTCCCATAAGGTCTGCGGCCGGTCATAACTCAACTCTGGGCTCTGCTGCCCTGCAGAGAACTGAGGCTGGTTTATCCCATGGGGAGGTGGACTCAAGCAGTGGGTGTCAGTGACATGGCACGGAAGTGAGGGTACTTATGTGAGAGCGGGGCAGCGTGGCCTGTGTGGCTCAGCCTGTGGAACACACACCTCCATAGACGGGAGCCCGTCCTCACTGCGGGCAGTGTGGCCCCAAAGCCTGTGCCCCCCACCACAGCAGGCTGCCTCAGAGGAATCCGCAGGGAGAAAAGAGTCAGTATTTTCCAGATCTCCACATTTTCTTCTTTTTCTTCTCTGCATGACCGTATTTCATCGAGAGGAGATAGCCAAGCCAGTTGAGGCCCTCCAAGCCTGTCTCTCCAGGCTGCAGGCTCAGCCGCCCCCCTGACCCCCTGGCTGGATCCAGACTGCTCTCCTGTGGCCTGGCGTGAGTCTGTTTCCTGGACACAGACAGCTCAGCCAATGGAACTGCGGGCCTTCTGGTCCTTTTGTTGGCACAGTGTTGTTAATTAGCTGTCCTCACCCCACCTACACTAGGAGCTCCTGAGGACAGAACCCCTCTCTCCTTTTCTGAAATCCTACAGGGCCTCATGCAGGCTTCTCTCCCTTCAGCAAGCACGCATCAGGGTCTTCCTGGGGGTGGCCACAGTGCCAGGCACCAAGGATCCCAACATGAAAAGACTCAGTCCCTGGTTGTTTGACGCTTTAGCAGAAAGTGCTGGGGGAGGCCACAGAGATCTTAGCCTGCCCTACTTCTCTGTGCCTTCACCATCAATAATGGAAGACCCAGGAGCAGACTCCCTGACACTTCTTTAGCCCAAGCATCCAAGTAGGAAAGCGGGTCCAGGCAGCGGCCCCACAGGGGGTGTCCAGGAAAGGGCTGCAAAGACAGAGCTGCCCCACACTGTCTTGCATGTCTCTGGCCTCATCCTCTGAGGCTTTAGGTGACAGATTTGGCTGCCCCTCACCCCACTGTCTGGCTGTCTCCCTGCCAGACCTGGGTTTCTGCTCCCTCTGAGTCACCCTGACCCCAGCTGCCACTATCAGCAGGCTCTGTCGGCCACGGCGGTCTTTTTCTGGTAAGTGACAGGTCTGCTACATCATGCAGCACGGCAGCATGCTGCGCCCTTGAAGATTTTCTCCTGCCTGCAGTGCACGCACGTGGCTGTCCCCTTGCCCTCTGCAGCCTTCTCCACGCTCTGCACCCAGCCTGCTCTTTCCACCCTGAACCCCCCAACATCCAGGGGCCCCCAAGTCACCCCAGCCCTAGCTACACCATGGCAACGTGTATAACCTTGGCAAACCTCTGACCTTTCCTAAGCCTCTTCTCTCCTCTGCAAAATTGCAATAATAGTGCACCCTCACCCACCTCACAGGATTACTGGGAGGTAAAATGAGATCATGTATGTGGATTTGCGAAGTACTATAAGACTTATTGTTATTCTTATTCCTGTCTAATAACCCATCCCAAACCTGATCATCATAAAGTGGGACTGGGGGCAGTTTTAATGCCTAGGGACTGTCACCTCCTACCTTTCCCAGTCTTATTCTCCTGGCTTACCCCAGCAAGCTCAGCCCTCCCAGGTCTTGACACACAGAAAGAATATCAGGGCCCTACATGGTTGTGATGGTTAATTTTATGTATCAACAGGGTGCCCAGTTATTGTGTGTGTCTGTGAGGGTGTTTTTGAATGAGATTAATGTTAGACTCTGTACACTGAGTAAAGCAGATTGCTCTCCCTAGTGTGGGTGGGCCTCATCTAATCAGTTGAAGGCCTGACTAGAACAAAAGGACTGACTCTCCCGAGAGTAAGAGGGAACTCCTCCTGCCTGACTGCTTTGAGCTGGGACACCAGTCTTTTCCTGCCTTTGGATTCAAGCTACAACATCAGCTCTTCTGGGCTCTCGAGCCTACTGGCCTTCAGACTGGCACTTACACATTGGCTTTCCAGGGTCTCCAGCTTGCTGACTACAGATCTTGGGACTTGTCAGCCTCCATAATTACATGAGTCAATTCCTTATAATAAATGTCTTCATATATAAGCATCCTGTTGGTTCTGTTCCTCTGAAGAGCCCTGACTAATACGTTTATCTTCCAGAGGTCTTTATTAGGCAATGTGGGGAAATGGAAACACTTTGGGGAATTTTTTAGTTGTCAGAATGACTTGGGAGAGGAGGCACCACTCACATTTATTGGGCGAGGGCGAGGGACACTAAATGCCACCTAATATCCATGCTTGTCTCACCCTAAGTGCCAAGAGCACTCCTTTAAGGAAATCTGGAATGATGCTCAGCCAATCTCTCTAAGTTCATCCCCTTCACTTGGTGTAGCTCATTCCACCAAAGCCACATGAGAGCATTGGCCTCCTTTCCTGTTTCCCAAACATAGGAATTTTCCCAAATGCAAACTGGTTGTCGCATAGGAATTTTGTGTTCCCCATCTTCTCTGCCCAGAGTGGTCTCCACCCCTCCATCCCCAAATGGTTGTGTCATTGGTTCTTCTTGTCCTTCAGGTCCCATGTCACCACCTGAGAGAGGCCTTTCGTGGCTACTCGATCCATGGTGGTCCCTCCACCCACAACACTAATCCTCTATTCTCTCTCCTGAGAGCACTCGATTCCCTATGAACTGATCATGTACATTTGCTTCCTGGCTTCACTCTTGTTTATCCATGCCCATGAGGACAAGAACTTCATGTCCTTCACCCCTGTATGCCCAGAACATGGTAGGAGCTAAATATTTATTAAACCTATTTTGGGAACTTACTTTGATCCTGACACCATGCTGGACACTGAAAGATGCAGAGTAGAATAAGCTCTCCCCCACTATGGGGGAGGAGGCAGGCTCTGGAATTGGTTTGGCAAAAGCAATCATGGCCCCTGGCATTCCTGGGTGAGAGATCCGGGCACCTACTTGTTCACCAGGGTCTTTGCATAACCAGGCTCGCCCCCATCCACAACAGTGCTGGTGCCCCCTCTTCACCTCTAGGCTGCTTAACCACAGACTCCCCTCCCCGCCCCCCTCTGGCTCTCACCAGCCCCTTCCCCCAGGGCACTCCAGACCCAGCTGTCTTCAGAAGTCTGACCCATGGTGTGCTGAGGACCCACCAGGGCTCTGCGGCAGTCTCTTCCTGGGCTCTCCCTGCCTGAGCAGCCCTCCTCACATCTGTCAGGCCAGAGGTGCCTTGAGTTTTCCCTGCCTCTCTGAACAATTCATCTAGTGCCACCTGTCAATATAGGAAGCAGCCAGGGAACATGGCACATTTCCCACAGCCCCTATTCTATCTAGGCCTGATTTCTTACAGTTCTCCAATTCGGGTTTCCAGAATCCCAGCTTGCCTTGTATACACAAACCCACTTACATTCAGACCAACAGACCCATCCTGCCCAGGGTTTGGTCTTAAGAATTTTTGAATAGTGACTGACCCTTTAACTTCGTTCCAAGTATATCCTCACTGGCTCCATGGCACTTCAGGTTAGCAAAGTCTTGGGAGCTCATTGATAAATCTCTTATCTGATGGCACATCTGGAAACCAAGTGCTAGGGCTGTCCGCAGAGACTAGGCGGCTTACTCATGACAACAAATGTAAGAAGCAGCCTCAGACATGCCAGTGACCTGGCCCAACTAGCTCCACAGGTAAACACCCCCTTGTTGTGACTTGAGGTATCTGCTCCCTGCCTTTAATTCCCGCACTGTCTCTAGAAGCTTTTTGTTAAAAATGTAAATGGTATCATTAATATGCAAACCGGAAGAAAGAAACATCAGTATCACCACACTATCATTTTATCATACCAACAGATCAAATCCTCAAGGAGAAGGGAACCAGAATAGGGCATAGGTAAAAGGAAGGGGAAGCAAGTGTTGCAGACAAAGGTTTTTCTTTCAGAATTTTGCCTCGGGTCACACCTTCGAGATATTCTCTCTGGAAGGGAACACCCCAGGCAGGAAGGATCACCAGAAGTCACCCAGCTTACTTCACAGGCACCCTGTTCTCTGAGTGGGAACAGTCACTGCTGGCCCTCCCTCCCCTTTAGGGATGCTCATCTGACCTCTGAGCTAGCCCTGGACTGTGAACAATTACCTTTTTGCCTTAGATTAGTTGATATAAGGTTGAAATTTTTCCAGGGGAATTCTTGAAATGTGAGAAGAGAAAAGCAAAATGAGAAATCAGAAAAAAAGGCCATTTTTTTCCTCCCAACACAATGTCTCTTTTTCTACAAGTGGGAATAACCTTGCTTACTGATAGAGTTTCCAAGTGTCCTCAGGATTTGAGATTTATGTTCATTAAAAATAATATTAAATCTATAACTGTCCTATTTTTCTTCAAATTGAGTTTTATTATAACTTATTTACACAACAGCAGTATATACTCTAATAAATCATATAAAGTGCAATATAGAGTATAGTCAAATATTCTATCATGTGTTTTCATTTGATCTATAAATTTTTATCATGCATAGCTAAAACATTTATTAAAACCACCTGGCAGCTAAAAACAGAGGCCTCACCTGGACCTCAAACCTGAAGTAGCTTCTGGTTGAGTCCTTCTGGGGCAGGACCCCCTTGGGTGTCTTGTCCAGGCAGGGGTGTCTTTCTGCCTACTGCCCAGGCTGCTATGGCCACACCCTGATCTCTGCCCCCAACCTGAGGGGAGGAATTACTTCCTCTGCCTCACAGGCATTTCCATCTCTGAAGTTGAACCATGAGGACTCTTGCTTTGTCCTTCTGCTGGAAGGGCCTGTGGCTCTCAGCCCTGGAAGCCTCCTCTCACCTTGGTCTTCTCTGTCACTAACCAACTGTTGTTAAGGGCTCAGTGAGATTTATATTATTTATATTTGAGACTAGACTTTCTACTTCTGTAGATAGAACTTTTTCTGCTATGAGGGAGATGTTCAATATGGCAACCACTTAGCAGCACGTATGACCTTTGAGTCTTAATATAGATCTAATGCAACTGAGGAACTAAGTTGTTAATTCTATTTAGTGATAATTAATTTAAATTTAAAGATCCAGATGTGACTAGTGGCTACCATGTTAGACGGTGCAGCTCTGGTCCACATGGCCTGTGGACACTACCATCCTGGCGTTGCCTGGCTCTTGTCAACTGCCTGCCCATCATTCCCGTTAAGTTACAAGAACACTTACAGTGGATCTTACATTTAAACTCCTATTTAGTCTAAGAGATGTCTTATTTTCATCATATTTGCAAAGCAGATGTATATCTTTAACTTCCAATTAGACCTTTAACCCATTGAACGATTTGTTTCTTTTCAGTTTAGGGCTATGAACTCTACCACTTCCCCAGGAACTTCTCCCTCGTGGGTGCCTGAGAAGCTGAGGAAAACTCCCTGACTGGAAAGGAGAAAATAAAATGGTATTATGAAGAAACTTTTTTTTTTTTTTAAGAGAGAGAGAGAGTGCAAGTGGGGTGGGGGAGAGCCAGAGGGAGAGGGAGAGAAAGAATCCCAAGCAGTCTCCTCACTGAGTACGAGCTTGATGAGGGGCTCAATCACACAACCCTGAGATCACGACCTGAGCTGAAATCAAGGGTCAGATGCTCACCTGACTGCACCACCCAGGTGCCCCTATGAAGAACCTTGATATCAAGGAGAAGGAATTTAGATGTGATGACTTAAGAAATGAAAAATCATTGAAAATTTCATAGCCAAGAAGTGACAAAGGTAGCAGGCATTTGAAGAAAGGCTGAGAGACGTGAAGCCTAAACAAGCTGGATTTGCGTCTTCCTAACTAGCTATGAACAAGTGACTGGCCATTTCTGAACTTTAATTTCTTTGTCCATAGAATGGGAATAATACTTGCCTGTATTAATCAGGGTTCTCCAGAGAAACAAAGCCATAGGATGTGTATATCAAAAGACCAAGAGATCTACTTTAAAGAATCAGTTCATGTGATCCTCAATCTGCAGGGTGGGCTGACAGGCTGGAGACCCAGGGAAGAGCCAATATTGCAGCTCAAGTCCAAAGTGTGTCTGCTGGCAGAGTTCCTTTTTGCTCCGGAGAGTCAGGCTTTTGTTCCATTCAGGTTTTCAACTGATTGGATCAGGCCCTCCCCCAGCATGTTAAGCAATGTGCTTCACTAAATGTTCATTGATTTAAATGTTGATTTCATCCAAAAGACACCCTCAGACACTATCCAGAATAAAGTTTGACCACATATCTGTACACCCAGCCAAAAGAAACATAAAATTAACATACAATAAAACTAATATACTGCCCTGTAGTGAGGGTCATATTCACTCACACATCTGACAGAATGTATATGAAAGTGTTTTGAAACTGGTCAAGTGCTGTTAAGAATGCAGTCAGGATGAACACAACGTCCATGGTCCAGAGGCAGTAAACAGAACTGAGTGGAGTGAATCTAGAGTCTGGGTGGGTAAGGCGGGGCAGGACGGTGCAGTAACAGCTCAGATGATGGGGCCCCGGATGGGCATGGTGACTGGGGATGACTGTGGAATGTGGAAGCCATGGATGTGAGTGCCATTTTAAAGAAGGCACCCCTGAACTTCATAAGGAGTCTGACATGGCAAGGAGAGAGAGAAAAGGGGCACAGCTTCCTTAAATGTGATAAAGGACCACTGGCAGAGGCAGGAATGCTGTGCTACGGTGGGGGGCGGGCAGTAGGAATGTGAGTGATGGTTTCAGTTCTGAACATGTTGAACTTAAGGTGGCAGCAAGGTATTTCAAAGAAACTTCCTACAAACTATGGAAGATTCCAGTTGTTAAATCGTGGGGAGGGTCTGAGATTTTACTCCATTTGCAAGCTAACAAGGTAGCCTGCTACAGCCTCACGAATGCTGGCAGAAGACATGAGACTGCTGGGTCAGAGACAAACGACTTACATCAATTGCAACAGCCACAGTATCAGGGCTTATGCCAGTTCCCCAAGCCCCAGTCCCACAGGACACCATGGAAAGGGCCAGATGATGGCTGCACAAGTGGGGCAGATACATTCCAGGAGGGGAGCTCTCAGCTTAGAAAACTCAGATTCTTGGGGCACCTGGGTGGCTCTGTCAGTTGAGCGTCTGACTCTTCATCTCAGGTCAGCTCTTAATCTTGGGGTCATGAATTCAAGCCCCATGTGGGGCTCCACGCTGGGTGTGGAGCCTACTTAAAAAAAAAAAAAAAAAGGAAAGAAAAGAAAACTCAGATTCTTTATAGTGAGCTGAAAGCCTGCCTGCCCTTTGTCCTGGGGGAGACATTATCTTTACTGAACTGGACAGTAAGCGAGCCTGCCATTTACTCTGAAAGGAGACCTAATCTCAATCTCCCAAATCCATTTGCTCAACAAACATCCTTAGAAAGATCATCTGGAAGAGGGAGTCAGTGTCTCTACCCACAAGATGTTCAGGAATGTGAGACTCAACGTCAGTGAGGATCTTAAGGAAGAGAAACAACTGGGGGGGTTGGATTTGGGAATCATCAGTAGATTCCCAAACCAAGTGAATGGACCTATATTCCTCAGTCTTTATCAGGCAGAATCCTGGTGGAAATGAATTCACCCCTGCTGCTTCACAAGAAGAGACTGTAATGGACAGGCCACTCACAGAGGTAAAAGCAGGATGAAGAGAAGGTGAGAATATGCACAAAGCAAGCACTAGCCCTTGATGATTCCTAAGGGTCTCAGGTCTGATGTGGATGTGATGATTTACATAATGAAAGCAATGTCACCCCATCCTCCTGTTTGACCCCCCCCCCCGCAACTGATGGGCGTCTCTGGGGCTCAGAAATCTTAGACAACTTGCCCAAGGTCACAGAGCTGGGCCTTGTGCAGTCCTATCTGTGCACATGCCTATCTTTCTACCATATCACACACCTGTCTCCAGACGGCGGGGGGGGGGGGGGGGGTTGTGGGGCATGGTGACATAGCTTGTAAAGCGTCTGCAATTTAAGCATCTATCCAGGTGTTACCTCCTGATAGTGCCCACTCCATAGTAATTGCCCCCAACAGGAGTAGAGCATGCAGCAGCTGGAATGATCTCTTTAAAGGCAGTTACCCCGCAATGAATAAAAGGAAAAGTCCTTACTTTTGTCTGTAAGGCCCTCCACAATCCAACCCCAGCAAGATGATTTCTCAGCCCCAGCTTCCTCATTCTCCCCTTCCCTCAGAATATTCAAGCCCACCTAGGCTCCTTTTCCTTCCACAAACATGTCAACCATGGTCCCCATCTCAGGGCCTCGATGCTCGCTGTTCTTTCACTTGGAATTCTCTTCCCTTGGGTTCCATATGGATTGCTTCCTCTCTTTATTCAGGTATCTGCTAAAAAATAAAAAAGAAATTTCAGGAAAGCTCCCCTAATCACTTGAAATGTAATCTCCCTCTCCCTCCCTCTCTCTTCCTCCCTCTCCCTCTTCCCCTTTCTCTCTCTCTCTCTCTCTCTCTCTCTCTCTCACACACACACACACATCTCTCAACCCCCTCACCTTGTCTTTCCACCCTTCATTTCCCATATCACTACTTAGCAGTTTACTTATCTGGTTCCCTCTGGGTTCCTCACTAACAAAGAAGCTTCATGAAGGTAGGAACTTTTTTCTTTTCCGCTCTATCTACAATACCTGGAGCAGCCTGGGGCACATATTAGGGACACACACAGTCATTGCTGAATGAATGCCTGAATGAACAAATGTGTTTGTGAAGTGGAAGGGGAGAGGTGAGAGGGTGCAGGGGGGTCCAAACTGGATGTTCCAGCCCATCCTCATCCGCTTCTGCCTCCTCTCCTCCTGACAGAGGCTGCCACTGTGATCTTCCAAGCGTTGACTCAAGTGCCTCCTTGTGGGGCTTGGGTCTGCTAAATATTGCAGAGCCCTCCTGGGCAGAACAGACGCTGGATGTCAGGAGAAGGTTTGTCTCCAGGAACAAAAGCAGGAAATGCGTTCACCACTCTGAGCCTCCAGATGTCGGGGTCCCTGGAACAGCGGGAGGGAGAACCAGCTAGCACTCCTTCCCCTTAATGTAGACAGTGACGCTCATCTCACCCCATTCCCTCGTCTCTTCTGGGACTTTTTTCAGGGAAGATAACTGCCCCTTGTTCCCCATTTGCCCTCCTCGTTATCCCACAGAAGTACAAGAAGGAGGTGAGAAAGGCAAGGAGGAGGATTTTCCTTCTTTTTCTCCCCATCCAAAGGAAAGTAGTTTCCTAGTTGAAATGATTTAAAAAACAAAAAATCAAAAAAAAACCAGGGACTTCATGAATAATGTTTCCAAATAAAAATTGCCTGGCACATAGTAGGAGCTTATTATATATATATTTAAAAGAAGAATAATGAGAGATTGCCAACCTCCGTGAGTCAGGGAGGGGTGGACGAGAAGGGCTACTCCCACTAGTACGTGGGGAGGCTCACACCGAGATGAAGCCAAAAGCTCCGTTTTCCACGCTGGGACCACAGTTTAGAGTCACAGGGCTAGACTTTGATGTGACACTGGGTCATCTCCCTCCTCCAGGCCGCCTCCAAGCACACTTGATACGGGCCTTTACACAGGGAACCTTAAACAGGGAAAGAGGTAAGGCTGCCCCTGGAGCTCTGAGAAGTATAATTACAGATTTTTCCAGATCATTCACCACCGACATGGTGATCTCTAAACACCAGAGGGAAGACTCTCTTGCAAAGTAGAGAAGCCGCCACAGGGCCGGCCACAGGGCTATGGGTCAGGGCTTCCGCGGTGGCAGGATTGCAGCAGGGGTTATGAGAGCCCAGGATGCCCCCCAGCAATGGACACTGGAGCTGGGCAAGGCATACGTTCAGGCCTCTCTGGACAAAAGGCTCCCGCAACAGCGGACACTTGGCCAGGGCACTCAGGGCTGCACGGAGAGGCCCATAGGAAAGCTGGGGGACCCTGGCCTGGGAATTAGAAGACCTGCTCCTGGATTCAGCTCTGCCACCAACTCACTGTGTGTCTTTTTTTTTTTTTTTAAGCTTTTATTTATTTATTTGACAGAGGGAGACACAGCGAGAGAGGGAACACAAGCAGGGGGAGTGGGAGAGGGAGAAGCAGGCTTCCCGCCAAGCAGGGAGCCTGATGTGGGGCTCGATCCCAGGACCCTGGGATCATGACCTGAGCTGAAGGCAGACGCTTAATGACTGAGCCACCCAGGCGCCCCTCACTGTGTGTGTTGAGCAAACCATTTTACCCTCTTGGCAGCTCGTGTTTGCAAGACGGATGACACATCCCTCAGCCTTGAGGGGACTGCATGAACTGCTACACACAAAGGCTGGGGTCAGGGTCTGGCTCTCCACTCAATCCCCACCTCCAGGCTGCTGGGAATGACCTGCATTTCCCACCCTCTCAGCCCTCTCCTTGCCCAGCCATGTTCAGTGTAACCTGGTGGAAGACACTCCTGCGTCTTAGTCCAGGACAGGGATGAACGTCCATCATCTGGCTCCATCTCTGCATCTCCAGCCTTGATTTTTACCCGTGACACATAATCTGACACAGATGAGAGGCAGTGGGGCCAGGGAGGAGCCCAGGAAGCAGCCCCTGCTGCGGGGACTTGAGCCAGAGGTACGGGGAGCAAGCAAGTCCCTGGAACAGCACTCCGGCAGGATGAGGAGAAAGTCAGGGATTCTCTGGACTTTTTTTCAGGTCTGGATATTTGTTTGCTTGTGGAGAGGAAGCTGTGCTTAGGGCCAGATCACAGCAGGGCTCAAAGGGTACCATAGGGACCCTGATACCCACTGTTATACTTCATTCCTCCTCTTCTCGATATAAGGGAGTGATATAACGTATCTACCAGAAAAGGCTTTGACACAAAGCTGGTCTACTGGCTGGAGATCTGTGATCATTAGAATCCTTCTGAGGTGACCAGCCATCTTGGCTTGCCGGGGACTGAGGGGTTCCCAGGACATCCCTGAGCACACCGCCGTAACCTTCTCCACCCCCAGTAAGCATGCTCTCGGTAACAGGACAGGTGGCCTTGTGATGCTAAACCTGCCTTCTCTCTCAAATCCCTCCACTTTCCACAGAACCCTCCAGCCCCATACCTCCCTCCATTCCTGCACTGGCAACACCTCCTCCGGCCCAGGAAAGAAAGAGGTGGGGAAAGTCTGTGCCCATCTGAGTCTTGGGCACAAGGAAAAGCATGTTCAGGGCAGGACTAGTCTTTCTAGAAGTTGACCTGGGATAAAGAATGAGGGCAGAATCCAGAGGTGGGTGAGAAACCAGAAGAAGGCTCAGGGTCATTTTAATAATGAAATACCACCCACATTTTTGAAAGCTGGGCCCAGCCCCCCAAAACCTTCCCCTCGGGGCTCTGCACGTTCCTACTCCCTTGCTGTACTTGAGAAGGCAGTGACAACGTGCTGGCAGCTTTGACAGAAACACAGCAGCAAAGCAATGGCCCTCTCCCTGGGCCTGTGTCCCTCAGGAGATGGACCTGGGCCCCCAGGGGAGTCTCCCTTGTCCCTTCCCCAGGAGAGCTTAGGGCCAGGATCAGGTCTCAGTTGCTTGGGTCAGAACCTTACCTTTGAGGAATCATGGTATTTCTGATTTTCAGAGCCTTTCTTTTTTTTTTTTTAAGATTTAATTTATTTATTTGATAGAGAGAGAGCACAAGCAGGGGGAGCGGCAGAGAGAGAGGGAGAAGCAGGCTACCCTCGGAGCAGAGAGCCTGATGCGGGACTCGATCCCAGGATCCCAGGATCATGACCTGAGCCAAAGGCGAACGCTTAATGACTGAGCCACCCAGGTGCCCAAGACATCTTTTTTTTTTTTTTTTAAAGAAGTTTTCTTTATTTTTCCAGCTTTATTGAGCTATAATTGATATATCACACCATATGAAAGTCAAATCATCACATTGTATACCTTAAATATGTGTCATCTCTTGATCTTCACACAACCCTGGGAGCTCCTGGAGTCTGGGTGATTCGTTCAAGGTCGCACAGCACAGCTGTGCTGAGGTCCAGACTCTGGTTGTTTGCTCTTCCCTATGCCTGTTTTGCTTCACTCATGGACAACGCTGTCAAACAAGGCCTGCCAGGCTCTGGGGTGGCCCAGGCAGACGAGGAAAGTGTCACAGCCACATCCTGAGGAGCACCGAGCCACAGGCACCAATGACCTGAGACATGGCCCAGATGTCACCACCCCCAGGGGCTCCACTCTAGCTGTCTCAGCCCGGCCTGAAGCCAGAGGAAACACCTTTCAGGACAGACTGTACCTGCAGAGCTGTCGGCAAGAGCTCAGCGGGTCCCTAAATACCAGCACTCTTTCCAATGGATACCAAAATATAACAGAGGTGTCAGCTCTTTTAAAGCTGCATTTTCCATAGTTTTTCCACGTTAAAGAAGCTTTCAGCTACCTTACATCTTCTGGGTGATTTCCTGCCAAATGAGAGGGGTAGAAAGACCATACACACACCAATGCTGAGGATGGCTGGAAATAAGATGTTTCCCACATAGTCCTTCCTCCAAGACATTAGCACTAATGGGACACCAATGTTAGAGAAGCAAATACAGAGATTACGTCTTTCCAATCAGTTCTTGGAAACTTCTTGGAGTCACTGTGTCAGGACAATTCTTATTCCAAACAGGAGGTGCAGCACTTGATGACAAACTGGAGAGTGCTGTCCATGGGCTTCCATGCACACATGCTGAGCAGCGTCATTTAGAGTGAAGCCATGGGCACTCTCTTTCTCTCTCATAAATAAATAAAATCTTTAAGAAAATTTAAAAATACTTTGGGGTGACTGGGTGGCTCAGTCAGTTACCTACAACTCTTGATTTTGGCTCAGGTCTTGATCTCAGGATTGTGAGATTGAGCCCAGCATTGGGCTCCTCGCTGGGTGTGGGGTCTGCTTAAGATTCTCTCTCTCCCTCTGCTCCTCCCTCTCCTGTGCTCTCTCTCTCAAAAAAACTAAATAAAAATAAAAGCCTTCACAGGCTTCCCGCTGCACTGACAATGAAGCCCCAATGCCTGGCGTGGCCCCCAGGACCCTGCTCCAAGCCCACCGCATACCTGCCTTCCCTGCCTCTTCAGGGCCTGTCCTGAATCTGGCCTTTCTCGGTGTCTTCATATATCTTGTTCTCTCCTTTCCAAGCACCTGACACCCCGCTACACCTGGTGACACCTCTTCAGGGGCAACTGTGAACGAGGAAAAGGCATCCACTTTGGGCGGTGCAGGCCACGTAGGCATTCAGCCTGGAAGACACATGCAGGTGGGACCTGGCTGCCACTCCCACTCACAATCGCCACACAGCTCAGAGTGGCTCTCAAGCTCAAATATCCCTCACAGCGGCTACCTGAGCCTAGCACTTGCAAGTCATGACTATATATTTATATGTATTTATTTGTCCATATTTAATGCATCCCCTTCTAGGCTCAAAGAGAGCAGAAACTGTACCTGATCTATTACTGTCCTTGGCACATACTAGGTACTAAATAAATAAGAATTACATGAGTAATTGGATGGATGGATGGATGGATGGACGAATAGATGGATGGATGGAGCAACAAGATACGCCTCGATGAACTAGGTCACCTATCTGGATTCTGAGAGCATCCTTGATAAGGGCGAAAGAATATCTCTGGTGAGACCTACAAAAGGACCTCAACCAGAAGATCCGGACCTACTCATAGTGCTCAATATCATGTTCTGAATTCCAAAATAGTGGCTGCCACCACAACATAAAAGGAAACTTGCTCACAGTTATTTCCCCAGTGATGACCACATGGTAAGTCTTGATACATTTCTGTTAAATGAATAAATGCTTCTGGCAGGTGTGGTTTCAAAGCAGTCACATTTCTGTGCGTAAGCCAGAATCCTATTTCACTGATGAAATGTAAACCAGAAACCCACAGTAGCTGGAAATTATTAGGAAGCTCCCAGGAAATTCAGGGTCTGAGCATTCAAACATCAGGGTATCGAATGGGTAGATGTTGCTGCCATAGTCTCTTCCTCAATAACTAATACAATGCACACAGTAAATATGAAAAATCTCCATCCAGATCCAGTCTCTGCCGTTTTCCGTCACATGCCCTCTGAGCCTCAGTTTACTCATCTGTAAATGTAGGGGAGTAAGAATGCCTACCACTTAAGGCAGTTGTGAGATATTACCTGGCACGCAGGAAGCAGCTATTATCATAATGGCTTAAACAGAAGGCATCACTTCACAACGAAGCTGTTTCAAGTTCTGAGAATATATTGTCGGAAAATGTCCCTGACATCATTAGATACACAGAGGAAGTGAGGAAATTCCTTGACGTGCACTATCCCAATGACAGTATTCCCTCCAAATTCCACTTCTGCTGCAATCAGCTATCCAGTTTGAGGTGGATTCTGATTGAAATTATAAAAAAAAAAAAAATTGGCAACAAGAATGTATATTGCAAAACAAAATGTGTTGCTTTTAAAGTGATTTTGGAGCCTCAGTAATTAGTCTAGCAAGTTCCAAAGATACATTCTGTAGTCATCATTCAGTATTTGTTTCATTTGGTAATCTGCCTTTCTAAAAAAATAAAATAAAAATAAAAATAAACTGGGGAAAAAAACATCTGTTATGAAGCTGTTTGGGACCAAAGGAACCCCCCAGGCTTTGTTGGGCTCCATATTACAAGGAGCCCCCCCCCCTTGGATCCCACATTCTCTCTTCCTGCCAGGCTGCTCCTGGGTCACTTCTCAGCTCTGGTGGCTGCTGAAACAAGACAGATGCTGCTACACAAAATAACTCAAGAACATACCAGAGCCTGTTGCTTCCAGCACTTGGAAAATTTGACATTCAAATATGCAAATATTTTATGGCACGAAGAGAAAAAAAAGAGAGAGGAGATGGAAAGTCACATTTGAAACGAAACATACTAGAGATGTAAGCAAACTGGAATTTACACTTCTTGATTATAATTAAACTGGTGCTATTATCAGAGAAGAGCACAGAATTTGCCTTGATCCACCACAAGGGTCTCCTGTTCCTGCTGAAGCCACCAGACATGGCCCCCAGGCTCCAGCACCTGCTGCCGATAGCATGGCTGTATTTGAGGCCCCAGGGTGTGCACCTTTCTCCGCCTGAGTGGAACCTTGAGTTGGTTTTCCAGGAGCAAAGTCAGTCTTACTGTCTCAATGATGAAGTGAAAAGAAAAACAAATCAGAGGTCCAAAATCAATCTGGGTCACACCATTAATAGCTGAGCTATTTTGATCAGTCGCTTAATCTCTTGGAGTCTCTATGTCCTCATGCATGTTAGTGAAGCTAGTTTACACGATTTCGAAGTCACCTTCCAGATCTTCGAGTCTGTGAAAAACTGCCATGGAAAGATTTGAATCAGACAGACCTGAGTTTGAATAATGGCTTCATTATTTACCTGTTTGGTGGACTTGGGCAAATTGCTTAATAGCATGGGGCCCTGGTTCTCATCCATAAAACAGGGATCATAATAGCTTCTATCTCACAAGGTTGCTACAAAATTTAAATGCAATTCTGGAAGTAAAGTCCAGTTTTACTTCCTCTTTCTTATAATTCCTTCTTTTCTGGGATGGAAACCTCAGAGCACAACTAGATGAGAAGAGAGAGAGTTTGTGGCTGGGATACCCGCAACATTAACTTCATAAATACTAAGATAACTTTCAAAGGTCTAGATTCAGATGCAGTCATACATGGGACTAGTCACTTAAATGAAAGACCCCGCCATGCACTTTATTGGCCATCCTCTAATATCAGTTACACTTCTGATGCCTTACCATCATCATGTGGTGTGTGTTTAGTGACAGTGGTTATTTTTAATACCAATCTAGCAATAACTTTACTGACTTTACAAACTTTACTACCTGACTTCCCCTCCCTTATAAAACACAAAAAGATGTACAGAAATGAGTTTTATTTTGCTTTAACTCTTTTTAAATTAAGATTTATTTATTTATTTTAGAGACAGAGAGAGAAAGAGAAAGTGTGAGCAGAGTATGGGGCAGAGGGAGAAGGAGAGAAGCAGACTCCCCACTGAGCGTGGAGCCTGACACGGGGCTCCATCTCAGGACGCTGAGATCATAACCTGAGCTGAAATCAAGAGTCAGACACTTAACTGACTGAGCCACCCAGGCGCCCCACTTTAACTTTATCAGTAACACTATTCTCCTTTATTTGACATAGAGCCTTGAAATTCATTGATTTAATTACTTCAGCTGATTCCACTGACATTTACTCCATATTTTTTAATACTGAGACATACTATTTACTAGGCATTATGCTAAGTATTCAAAATAAATGAAAGGAACATTTGTTTGTTTTGTTAAGATAAAGCAACTCTGATTTATCAACAGGTGTGGCTACATTAAAAGACATTATTGGAGGGGCGCCTGGGTGGCTCAGTCTGTTAAGCAACCAACTCTTGATTTCAGCTCAGGTCATGATCTCAGGGTCATGAGATCAAGCTGCACATTGGGCTCCACACTGGATGTGGAGCCTGCTTAAGATTCTCTCTCTCCCTCTCCTTCTGTCCCTCCCTGCTACTTGCGTGCACATGCACTCACTCTCTCTCTCTCTCAAAAAAAGACATTATTGGCAAGGACACAATGAAAGAAACCTATTCCTAGAGAAATATATTATATTAGTTGTCTACCACCGTTTAACAAATTACTCTGAAACTTAGTGGCTTAAAACAATAAAAAGTTTCACAAAATTTGTAGAATCCAGGAGGAATCCAAGAGCAGCTTAGCTAGGTGGTGCTGGCTTGGGGAGTCTCATGAGACTGCAGTCAAGTGTCAGCCTGGGCTGCCATCATCTGAAGGCCTGCCTGGGGCCAGGGGATCCACCTCCAGGCTGGCTCACTTGCATGGCTAGAAAGTTAGTCTGGTTTCTGGCACATGCTCATCCTCTAGTGGACCTCTCCACAGGGCTGCTCGGCTGTCCTCATGACCTGGCAGCTGTCTTCCCCAGCTGAGAGCAGTCCAGGAGAGAGCAAGGTGGAAGCCAGCGCCTTTTGTGGCCTTATCTTGGAAGTCATGCTTCCTGTCACTTCGGCAGTTTCCTCCTGGTCACAGGTCAAGCCAATTCAGTGTGGAATTATCCTTATCCAATAAGGATAAGCCAATCCTTATTGGAGGCTGGCCACCACACGGATTGGACAGAATGAGAATTTTGACTTTAGGCCATGGAGAGGACACCTGAGCAGCAATTCTAGCCAAAGAGTAAGAGAGGAAGGAACAAAGCCATCCACTGGAATTAAGATCAGAGAAGAAGAAACTGTTCAAAACATTTCACCTCTGTTAGGAAGGTAGGGAGTGGGTCTGACCACCAGAGGCCAAGCACCCACCACAGGAAGTATAGGCAGGAAGGAGACTGTGGAGGGGTCAGAGGCAGTGGGTCCTGGGAGGGCTGATGCTGCCCATCGGGGGTCCAGTGAGCAGAGACAAGAGGCTGTTGGGGGCCAGAGGCATGAACAGCATGCAATCACCTCCAAGGCAGCATCCTGTTGCAACATCTGGGACACGAAGGAGAGGTGGGAGGGTCTGCGGGTGCCATGTACCATGACCCTGGACTCAGCTTGTGGTTTTCTTTTCATCAAAGAAAACAGATCAACTCTTACATTTAGCCCACCCGCAGGTTCCACCTTCCGAGCCACATTGCCTTTCTTCCTGTGAGCCCAGGACAATCCCAAGAAAGAAACATTTATAACATTTATAAAGACCCTTCATTAAGAGGTTTTACGTGGATATCAACCTCCATGTGGCCCATCAACTTAGACCCTGAAACTGGGTCTGGCTAGGTTTTTTTTTTCCCCCCCTTTAGTAATTTATGCAGTCAGCCTTGTCATTGAGAAATGATGATAAGTTATGTTTCAAAGTGTTATCATCTAAGGCACCATTCCAATGCTCCCTTCTCCCTGTTTCCCACGAAGCAGTAAATGCGGTTTCCTAAGGCTCTCTTTTCTTGCCTGGGCATGTCCTTGAGGGAGTGCCTCCTGGCCTCTAGGCGCAGGTCTGGACAGCTCCTCACGAGTCTACCCAAGCTGCTCGCCCCTGCCCCAGAGCGAAGCTCCAAGAGCAGAGATGACTGTGTCTCTGCTGTCCTTTGAGATGCAGATAGGTAATAAAGTGGACCTCTGCTCTCCCTTCCATGTCCGGCTCTGAAGATCCCAAACGTAAGGAAGATGAAGAAGGAGAGGAAAAACTGCCCACCAGTGCATTACTCTCCTTCAGGGGGCTGACAACAGAGGGCTGGTGTTATCCTCCTGGGACCCTCAGCCCTATGGGGAAGTGAATCTGATTTCAGAGATTGGTGGGCTGTGCTGACGCTGTTTACTCTGGTGAAGAATAAAATCAGGGTTGAGCTGCTCAGAACCACCTGAGTTCATCCCTCAAGGGATAACATGGTGTAGAGAATGCTGACAGAGAGATGGAAGGGCAGCTGGGACCTTGTCACCCATGAAAATGACATCATCTGACAAGAGAAGCATGCAGAGATCTCTGGCCTCTCCTAGGGGAGAGCTTCTTTACCTACTTCCACACCCTTCAGAGCCCCAGGTAGGTGCCAGGATCTCTGCCAGAATGTGGCAACTCTGGCCGAATGAAACACATTATGCAAACAAGATCTGCCTAAGGAGAATTGAGATGCAAATACGGAGAGCAGAGATCGCAGCATTTCCCTAAGCCCATGCTTCAGCAGAAAGATGTTCATCCGGAGCTCCTTAGTTGCCTGGAGAAGCCACCAAAACCCTTGCTAACTCCTCTGCCTCCACCCCACTGCCCCACAGTTACGGCAGGCTCCCACTTAGCATCTTGGCCTCTAGGTCCTTCCCTTTCTACGTAACCCCGACACCTAAAAGATTCAGTCATCTCAATTTCCTGAGAGCTGTAAAACGGTGCTATGCTTCACTCTAGTGGTTTTGCATGGATTATATCATACATGGGTTCAAATCTTACCTTGGTTTAGAGCCATCTGGTTTCCAACATGCAATATTTGTTTCTCCCAGCACAATGCCCCAAAGAGGAGAATCTGCATATTTTCACCTTCAAGGAGAGAAGTCCCTAATCTGAGTCCCTAATCCCTTACCTAATGGCCTGGCAAAGGCATCCTTATCCTGAAAAAGGGCTTATATATATATATATATATATATATATATATATATATATATATATACACACACACACACACACACACATATGGGCTTAAATATATATATATATGTATACACACACACATACGTATCATACATACATACATGTACATATATTCTAAGACAATTTTATTTTCGAAAACATATTTAAAGAATATTTTAAAATGCAGACACCCTAAAAGTAAAGTGGACAAGAAACCTGAACAGGCAATTCACAGAAAAGAATACAAATGGGGGGTGCCTGGGTGGCTCGGTCGGTTAGGCATCTGCCTTAGGCTCAGGTCATGATCTCAGGGTCCTGGGATGGAGTCCTGCATCGGGCTCCCTGCTCAGCTGGGAGCCCGCTTCTCCCTCTCCCTCTGCTGCTACCTCTGCTTATGCTCTCTCTCGCTGCCAAATAAATAAATAAATAAATAAATAAATAAATAAAATCTTAAAAAAAAAAAAAGAATATCCAAATGGCCATTATATAATGGAAATATCTCAGCTTAAGTAGTGATCAAAGAAATGTGAATGAAAACCACAAAGAGATACCACTACATACCCATCAGACTAGTTAAAATTAAGAGGAGTGATAATGTAAAATTTTCACCAGGATATAGAGCAACAGGAATTCTCATATGCTGTTGGCCATTGTTCACATTGGTACAGCCACTATGGAAAACTGCTTGGCAGTACCCTACTAAAACTGAACATAGGCATCCCCTATGACTTAGCAGCCTTACTGCTAGATATATACCCAAAGTGTGTGCACAAGTCCTCCAAAAGACATGGATTGGAATGTCATAGCAGCAGCATAATTTTTAATGAAGACTGAAAACAAGCCAAAGGTCCATCACCAATGAAATGAATAAATTATGTTATATCCATATAATAGAATATTATTTACTGATGAAAATTAACAAACTATAGCTACACAAAACAACATGGATGAATCCCAGAAACAATCATTAATAAAAGAAAGTAAACACAAAAAAACATGCTGTATGATTCCACTTACATAAAATTTATAAATGGGCAAACTACCAGTCTTAGGTTGTTTTCATAAGAGAAATGCTCATGATTAACTTCAGGACAGCAGGAGAGGTAGTGATTGGGAGGAGTTACTAGGGTACTGGCAGTGTTCTGTTTTCTTGACTTTGGGTGGTCAATATTTGGCTTGAGATTTTTTAGTTTTTGATAATTCATTGGGCTGCACATTATTCTGTATGTTGTTCTGTTTGTGTGTATGTTCAGCAATAAAAACAATAGACAAAAAAAGGTCACCCCTTCCAGCCCTACATGCCCCCTATAGGATGCGCATTAAGGACACAGGTGGGCCCAGGCCCACATGGGATTAAGTCATGGCTCCTATCTTACCACCTATAGGACTGTGGCAAGTTACTTAATTTCTGTAAGCCTCAGTTTCCTTTCCTATATGATGGGATGATAATGATTAATAAATAGGGTTAATAAATAGACATTAATGAAAATGTCCAAGAACATATTAAGGGCCCAGTACAGGGCTAGAACATGGTAGGTGTTCAACCAATGGTAGGTGAGAGTGGCTATTGCTTCTCGCTCTGCCATGAGTTCACCTCGATCTATTCAGCCAAAACTGTGAGAGAGTGGAAAGTACTCTGAATTTGAAATTAGGTTGAGAGCCGTTTGTCTTCCTTAAGATTCAGTTACCATATCTTTAAAATGGGATGAATAATTTGGCTTCAGATAGCTCATAAAGATTGAGTGAACTAACATGCAAACATGCCAGGCACACAGTGAAACCCCAAAGTTCATTTCTCTAGCAGTTTTTGGGGTTTTGTTTTTGACTTGGGACCGTTCATTAGTGAGGCAATTGTAGGAAGGACTGCAGGAGGAAAGACTGGCCAGGAAGACTGGGTTGTTGCTCTGATATGAATATATATAACATTCATAGTACCCACAACTCAGCAGCTGAAAACAATTTTCTTTTATAAATTTCTTTTATAACTCCATGGGTCAGAGAAGGGAGGGAAGGCAGGGGTCAGTTGGGTAATTTTCACTTGAGGTCTCTCATGCTGTTGCATTCAGATGTCAACTGAAGCTGCAGTCATTTGATGGTTCAACTTGGCTGGACATCAAAGAGGCTTCTTGCTTTCTGGCATTCAATACTTGATTTTGGCAGAGAGCTCAGTTGGAGCTAGGGACTCTGACTGAGCACCTCCACATGACCTCTCCATTTGGTTTGGATTTTCTCAAAACATAGTGGCCCCAAGACTCCAAAAGGGAATGGGCTGGTGGAAAAGGCAGAAGCCACATTGCTTGACCCAGCCTTGGAAGTCATCTAGTGAATTCCCAGAATCTGTTGGTCAAAGCAGTCACACACCTGCCCTTATTCAAGGGATAAGGACTTAGAATTTGCAGCCATCTTTTAAAACTGTCATAGGTACACTAAGATTGCATGTGAATTCTGGAAACCTTCCCTTTAACATTAGAGGCAACTTTGCATAAAGGTTAAGACTGCTGTTTCTGGGTTCAAATTCTGATTCTACCACTTATTGCCGCATATCCTTTAAAAGTTACCTAATGACCCTGTCTCTTAGATTCTTTATTTGAAACTGGAGATTAAAAAAAAGAAAGAAACTGGAGATAAATAATAGTACCATCTTCATTGGTCCTATTGGAAGGCATGTGTGGTCCATAGTAAACATGCTCAGTGAAAGTTAAATTTTAATATTGTTTGTACCCACAATTGTATCCAATTCTATGACCTAGGACTCTAGTTGTCTCACTCCCAACATACTCGGACCTCTATGTGTTTCCTGTGAATATCACCTCCTTTCTGGGATGTATGCTATTTGACTGCTTCTGGGGAGGGTGGAACTAGGCACCTATGTTATAGTAGGATAAGTACTTGAATTGGAGTCAGCTGGTCCTCAATCAAATCCTATTTCTGCTTTTTTTTTTTTAATGCATATGGGATAAGTTGCATATTCCCTGAGATGCAGGTTCCTTAAAAAAAGGAGAAAAATAAGACCTCCTTGACAAAAGGGCTGAAAAAATTAAATGAGGAAGTTTATAAAGGCACTCAGCACAGAGTCCAGCTCTGGGTATTTGGTATTTTGGGTTTTGTTGTTGTTGTTGTTTAGTTTTCAGGAGAAACAAAACATGAGTCTCAGAGAAGGTAGTCAAAGAAGCCATTTCTCAGTGGCTGAAATAAACACCTTAATTAAATCATCCTCTTCAGCCAAGAAGAAGCCAAGAAGTATAAACTCCTGGTCAAGGATGGTGTGGTGATTATACTCCCAGGCATCATGTTCCTTCTTTCCTCTTCCCCTCCTTGGTACCTCCCTGCCAATTTCCCTGCTTTCCCTGAGCCCTGGACCTCACAGCTTGCCAGCCACTCTCTACAAACACACAGGTTAGATAGGCATATTCATGTGGCTCTCAATGCCTCTGATTCTGGTATTCTTTCTAATGCCTTATTTCCCCACTGTGGCTGCTTTGGCACAGTGACTTCATGCTGGGACTTTGTTGGGCTCTGCCCTCAATCCAACTCATGGACAAGTCACTCTGGTACTTACAGGAATTTTCCAAAGAACAAAACATCAGGAAAGGACTTGGGATCCTTTGTGGGAGCAGGCCATGTCCATCTTCATCTGTTCACTTCCTTCTCTGTATCTGCTTTGTGTCAAAGAGCTCTTATTCTCTGCCTTTTCTCCTCTCCACCATATTCATTCAGTCAGTCATGTTCATTCATGCAATAGATATTTATTAAACACCTATTATGCATAAAACAAACAAAAACCTCTCTTCTCCTGCCTCCATTTTCTTAGTGAGTGGGTCTTCACTGCTTCCCAAAAGGTCTCCTCCAACTGTTGCCTCAGACAAGAACTCCAGAGGAATATACAACCCACCCAAATTACCCAGATGGGGTGTTGCAGAGAACAAAGGTTTACTCTGCTAATGGCCCCTAAGAGTTTGTGGTTACTGCCATGGGTGGAGGACAGGGATAGCTTGGCCGAAGGTGAAATGGGATTAAGGAGGTTAGTGCAGGAATTCAGAAGCACAGACATCTCCTAAATTTGTAAAAACATATCAGCACCAGAACTGGATGAGGCACAGTGGTCAGAGGGAAGCTGCACCAGGTCTGATCAACACAGAAAAGAGGGCCAAGAGAATATGGGGTCCAGAGATAATTACCTCTTGTCTCAGGGATTTAGGACCCATGAGTAACGTCAGTGGCACTAAAGATGGAGGTTGAATGCTACTCTCCTGCTGGGGCATTATAAACTGCAAATTAGGAGACAGTTCTGCTTTTGCAGGCAGAAGATGCCATTCAGCTCAGAGCCCCTGATCTCTGATGAGAATGGGATACTGGGGGGGTACAAAGGGCTCTTGGCTCCAAGAAAAGTAGAGCTGCTTCAACTTCCCTGGATTCCAGCCAACAATGAACTTACCATTTGTCCATCCATGATATGTGAAGCACTTCAGAGTTACTGGATAAAGCAAAGCCTACCTACCTCCAAAGCAAACTTGAGTGTTAACTTTTTTTTAAGACTTTATTTATTTGAGAGAGAGCATGAGCAGGCGGGGAGGAGCAGAGGGACAGGGAGAAGCAGGCTCCCGCTGAGTAGCAAGCCTGATGTGGGGCTCAATCCCAGGACCCTGAGATCATGACCTGAGCCAAAGTCAACGCTGAACCAACTGAGCCTTCCAGTAGCCCCGAGTGTTAACTTTTTAAGTAATGATTATATATACTATATACACAAAAAATAAAAATTGTAGAAATGGGTTAAAACTGAACAAATGAAAACAGGTATTTTACATTTTTGAAAAACTGCCCAAGAGTTCATCAATAGTACTCAGTTCCCTTGAGTCACTTCATGACCTCTAGCTCAATCCATCTCTCAGAAATTATGAATCAGCATCAAATCAACATCTCTCACAAATCAGCAGGAAGGTTCTATCATCAGAAGGTCACACAGATCTGTTCTCTGTCCTCTAAAAAGAATAGACTTAGAAAATCATTTAGGGTACAAGGGAGGGAAAGTTTCCCTCATAAGGGAACAGCCAGGGACAGATTAACCAAATTGTATCAGAGTGACAAACACCTTGATCTATGCATGATATAAATGTTTAATGTTTTGTGTTACTTTTTTAAACTATGTTCTTTGTGCCCTATGGATGGTTGCCCATATTGTGACATCTGTCTTTAGACTACTGATTTCTCCAAGACAACTTTTTGTCTCAAATAATAATTGTTATTTTAAAATATGAACAAGTACATGATTCTGCATGTTTTTCAACAACATGGAGAATTTGATTCTGGGTGTACCCTCAGGAAAAAAGCATATCTGTCCCCCTACCCACCATTCGTCTTCTATCTCATCGTTTGCCCCTCAAGTTAAGAGGCACTTGAGGGGAGGCTAATGCAATTTGGAAACATCTTGAGCAGAGAGATTAATAGAAGTGGGGCCATTGTGCCTGGAGAGTGAGAGCCTGAGTATTCTTAAATTTCGATGTAAGAGAGGGAGAGAATGTGTCAATGGTAAAATGTTCCCAATCATTAAGAACAGAAGGTTCATAACTGGAAAAAGCAGACTAGAGAAAGTATTTGTCAGGGACACATGATTTAGTGTTAGAAGAAGTAGGATCCTGAAACTGGGGTAGAAGTGGGAAGCCATTTATTAAGCCAAGCTGTAATTGTTACAGAGGGTAGTGGGGAGCCATCAAAAGGTTTCAAAAATTCATGCAAACTTTCCCCTCAAAGTGGTGTGTTCTTACACTTTTAATTCCAAGACTCATGAACATACAGGCTTCACTATCAGACTGGACTGATTCAAAAATATAGCAGAATCTGAAACCAGATGTATCATTCTCCCCAACCTTATCAAACTGACTCATGGTTCAGTCCCCAGAGCAAGAGCCTGAGACGTGTGCTACAGTCGGCCCGTGCTCTAAGTCTCACGCCTTCCATGGAGAGCTCACACCCATCTCAGCACTTCTCCTTGATCGCGCTGTTCCACAGGTATTTTTAGCTTGGCTTCTTGGCAGTTTCTCAAAAGCTTTGCAAGATACTTATGGGCACATATTGAGAACTACACTGTACAAAACTGGGGAAACCTGCCCACTGCATTTTTATTCTACAGCCTTCACATATGAGGGTCCCTATCTTGCTCTCTGTCCCAGTTTTCCTCTCTGACATGCTGGGTGCCAGAAGCCCAGGCTGTACCCAGCGTATAAATCAACTTTAACTTTGGCATGAAATAAAAGAGAAAGCTTTTAAAGATATTACTTTTTTTGTCATTAGGCAAAGAGTTAGTTCTCCAATGGACTAACCTTTATTTGACTTTAGGGTCTAAGCATATGGCTTATGAACATAGAAGTTCTGTTACATTAACTTCATCGAGAGAAGGTTAGACCAGAGAAGGGGAGACAAGGCCATAGGAAGGGCAAATTTGCCTATTTTACACCTATGAAAAAGTACATAAGAGTAGATCCCCTTCCTTTATTCACTGAAAGTGTTTAAGAAATATGGCAGCAAGATGAATGAAAATTAGATAGAAAGAGTTTGCTGGTGTTAGATAACATGTCCTGTCTTAAAAGATTGAGAGACATTTCAGGGGCGCCTGGGTGGCTCAGTCGTTAAGCGTCTGCCTTCGGTTCAGGTCATGATCCCAGCGTCCTGGGATCGAGCCCCACATCGGGCTCTCTGCTCCGCGGGAAGCCTGCTTCTCCTTCTCCCACTCCCCCTGCTTGTGTTCCCTCTCTCGCTATGTCTCTCTCTGTCAAATAAATAAATAAAATCTTTAAAAAAAAAAAAAAAAAAGATTGAGAGACATTTCAATCATCTTCTACATACCAAGCTTAAAAACACTTTCCCTTAAAAGATGTTTAGGAAGAGGATGGCTTAAAAGTAATTGTATCTAAACATGAGGGCAGGATGAATGAAAGGTGAGTTGGAGTAGTAGGAAGAACATTGAGGAAGGAGTGACTTGAAGGACAAGTCCTTTAACTTCTCTGGACTGCAGGTTCCTCTTCTACTGAAGCAGAAGTTTAAGTGAAAATCTTTAAGATCTTGTTGACCTCTAACATTTTATAATTCTGGAGGTCTCATCCAGCTTGAGAAGAATTTTATTCTAAATGGTGAGTCCTGGGGTTTGTAAGGTTACATCACTGGTAACTGGCAAGTCAATTTTCTCAATTACCTGTAGTAGAGTCTTGGACTCCTCTGATGCCACAAAAAGAGAATAGATCATGGCCAGGCAGAATGCAGGCTCACAGAAAAACCCCCATTAACAGTGGTAATGGGATCGATAGTCTTCAAATTAATGAAGACCTTTTCACTTGGCAGGGGTTAGTGGAAAGAATGGGGGCTAGGGGAGACATAAGAAAATATGGCTGGAGAACCAAGACTTTCTTCTGAGAAAGCTCCATCATTTGGGGACTTGGAGGGGGTGGGAGGGGACCTATATAGATACCTGTCCAAGGAAGAGAGAAAATCATGTCAGAGGAAAACTTGTACATATTTATTCTTGCTCCTAGACAAATCACAAGCTGAGCTGGGAGACACTGACCTTATCATAATATTTATGCCCAGATCTTCCATGTCCCTTTTAGACATGAAGCAGGTGACAGGGAGGGCAGACTCAGTGCTCCCTGCCAATGGCAGATGTTCCTGCTGCAAAGGAGTAGCATTCACAAGGGCTGAAAGCATGGCAGGATCTTAAAACAGCTGTTTCCATTCAAATATCTGTGCCACGTACCTGTTCTGTATTGCCCTCCATCATCTGGAAAACCCATTGCTATGTCCTTTGAACAAATATATTGGCATTGGCTTAAGCAGTACAGTCTGGTCAAAAAGCACTATGATTGGGTACTAGATGCATATCTGCCCTTACTTTGAGAACTCACCGTGAAATGATAGACGTCAAATTGGCAAATTTACCCTCCCTGTGGCCCTTTCTCCCCTCCTCTGGTCTAGCCTTCTCTTGTTGAAGTTAAAGAATGAGAACTTCTGAGCTCATGAGCCATATGCTTAGCCCACTAAAGTCGGATAAAGGTTACTATTAGCCTCTTCTCATAGGGTGGCAAGGTGATCAAATAAGTAAATGTTTATGAGAAGCTTCGTGTTAATCCAGGCTGTTGTCACGGCTTCTCTGCTCAGTGCATCCCTGTCATCCTAGACTTAGTTGCCACATGAAAGATTTCTCTGCCTCCCGCCACCTGGCACAGACATCTTGCTTCTGTCTGTTTCATTGGTTACTGTCTTATTCTCTTCCTTGCGTAAAAAAATCTCTTCTCCCTTGCTGATGTGTCTTAATTTTCCTCTCCCTTGACTGTTATTTCAGCAGCTCTGCTATTTAGCTTCATGGTGTCATATCAGACAGTTGGTGGGAAAGGAACTGTGCTAAATGACATAGCATCAAAATCCAGGACTGGCTTCTTGGTGGTGAGGAAGCCCTCTTCAAAGCTCATTGCCATTTCATTGCTTTGCAGGGAGTTGTTCCCTTTGGTGAGAGAAGAGAAAACACCCTTTAATCCTACTTCTTCCCACTCCTATGCATACATCACATGTTCCCCTAAGAGGTCATCCAGTAGGCCTTTATGGCCAACAATGTCGCAGCTGTGACTGTCGTTCTTCTCCTCGTAGGAGACAGAACAGCAATAGGAGTTTGGGTATGCCAGTCCCTGTTCTAGAATCCCGAGAGCCTGACTTTCTCTTGCTGTTAGAATATCTGCAGAGTGTTTCCCTATTTGTACATTTTCTTCTCAGCACATTTGAACTTGGTAACGCTGGAGGTAAAACTGGTAGGCTGCCTGGAGTGCATGACGATGCCTGCTGGCAATCAGGAGACAAGTGTTCCATGCCAGGCTCAGCCTCTTACTTGCTGGGTCACCGCGAAGGGTTAGTTCCCTTTTCCTCCGTAGCCTCAGTCTCTGGATCCATAACAGAGCTCACAGAACTGTCAGGACATTGCTGCCTTTGTCCTTTCACCAAGAAGAACCATGATGTAGTAGAAAGAAAATGAGCCTTGAATAAGCTGGTGTTCTAATATGAACTCTGTCCCTACTAACTATGTGACCATGGGCGAGATGTAAAATGAGAATCAAATGATGAAAGATGTAAATCTTCCATTCCTATCCACATCTTTAAGGATTTTAAAGACAAAATAATTTAATTTATGCCATGTAAGTCTGTAAGGAAGCTGGCCTGGGATTTTAAGACCCTTTATGTTCTAACAGTTCATGATTCTGATTCTTTAATAGACTTATAAATCCTGAAGCTAGGGTTATAATCATCAGCAAAATCAATTATTTATTATTTATTGAAAACCTACTGTGTATTACTCTACTCTCTCCCTTAAAATGCTTAAAATATAGATGGGCTGTATTTTTTTTAATCACTAAAATATAAGATAACATATGCTGAGTGACAAATGATGCAATTGTACAAGCAAAATGTCCTCCTGGTTTCCGAGGAGGAAGTGATTATCCAGGGACGCCGTGGTAACATGCTCTTCCCACCACATCCCCCATATAACTCAGGGCTCCACTTGACCTTAACCAATTTCCATTTCAGTCAGAAGTCAAGCAAAATGAGTTATTGGGAAGATTTTAAAAATTCCAAGGTTTTAGTTTCCGAAGACACAGCATGTGGTCTTTAGGCCTTCCATGAAAGTGCTTCTCTTGCTAGCCTTATGGTCTCGGGAGTAGTGTTAACAGGAATTCCCCATGATGGCCCTGTGGGAGAAAAGGCAGTGCTCTCAGCTATGCTCATCATTTTCAGATGGGAATAACAACAGAGGAGAGAGGCATGATTTTGATCTAACCAATCATCAGGCTAGAACCAAGTCTTAGCACTTCCCTGGGCTTAAAAAGGAAAGCTGTCAAGAACTTTCCTCCCCATTTCAGAGACAGAAACTACAGCACAAAGTTAGAGAGTGCTCTTTACCCAGGCTTCAAATACATCAAAGTAGAAACTTATAGAAAGCACTGTTAGGCCAGGACTGTGAAGGCTAAGCATTCTGGGCAGACTCAAAGATGAAACCGAGTTCCTCTCCCTGACCACCCCTGCAGCCCTTCCCACACAGAGTGGGCTTACAATGAACCTCAAGTAGTCCCTATGAGCATGGGGATGGCTTGCAGGAGGGGAGGAAGAGGACAGAGCTCTCCCTAGGGAGCCAGTTATTCTTTTGCTGCTTGGTTTATGTTTTTGGAATAAATCACTTGGTATAATAATAGAAATGAAGGCGCTGGAGTGAAACATCGTGACAGGAAGAGTTCCCACTGGCATCTCAATCAATTGTGGGTTTTGGCCCCCATGTCCTCTTGCTCATAAGCAACAAGAATCCTGACCCAACAAAGGGGAATGAGCCTTTCCTTTCCTCTCTGGTCCAATCTACCCACCAGGAAGGGACAGTTTCTCTTACCACCATCTTTAATGACCCCAGTCTGACTTCCTAGGAGGAGGTCTTAGTGTGTTTGAACCTTACTTGTTTTTGTTTGGTTTCTTAAATGTTTTAGAGGGAGAGGATAGTTCCAGAGCTGGAAGAGATTTTAGAAGTCATCTTGTCCAATTCTCTCACCTTTCACAAGGTAAGGCTCAGTGATTTGCCAAAGCCCTGTAGTTAGCTCACAGCAAACCCAAGGTCCATGCCTGTGTCTTTTTACTTTGCTTGTTGGAAGGCTCTTTCCACCATAACATCCTGTCCCTGGTGAGAAGACTGGTTACT
Source organism: Phoca vitulina (assembly GCF_004348235.1). Taxonomy (NCBI): domain Eukaryota; kingdom Metazoa; phylum Chordata; class Mammalia; order Carnivora; family Phocidae; genus Phoca; species Phoca vitulina. The sequence continues at coordinate 9,216,705 of NW_022589737.1, forward strand.
AGGACCCCAGCCATCTACTGGGTGGAGAGATTTTCAGTGAATTCAAGGCAACTGTACACTTCCCCATTGATCTTCTACTTTGCATTTTCCCAGGTGAGAACAGGAGTAGCCTTCCCTCATGCCCTTCCCCTCAGCTTTATTTGCCCAGTTCAGTTCAACCCTATTCATCTTCCAGTGCTCCAGACAAGCATCACTTTATCTGAGAGCTTTCTACTCCCCAGGTTTGCTTGACTGTATCTCCATTTTGTTTTTAAAACTCCTTTTGCAGAGGTCCATTATGGGCCAATATAAGTCCATCATGCTGTAGTGAAGGCATTGGTACACTTGATTGCTTCCTCATTCAACCAAGCACTCCTGTGAAGGCAGAGACCCTGTTTTAGGTGACAGTGCACCCCCAGCCCCTGGCATAGTGCCTGACACATAGCAGGTATGCTATAGAAGTTTGTTGAATATGTACAGAATTGCTCACATTACCAGCAGGTGTCTGGTCTGCTGAAAGATGTATGCCCTATCTCTGGGCACTAGTGAGCCTTCCTGTGCTCTGCTCCAGCCTGGGGAGAAGAAAGTATGTCTGATGGGGACAGAGCAGCTATACAGAGTACTGAAAGGAGCAACACCTGGAGTGGAGGAGGCACTGTGGAGGTGGAGGAGTGGGGGGAACTCTTGAGATCAGTTGTGGGAGTTGTGATGATGACAAGTCCAAGTGCATGGAAATGACAGCAGTCACTGGGAAAATCATGAGCAACCTTGGATGTAGGAGAAATGAAGGAGACTGAGCAGAAGAGCCCAAGTAACAAGACCAGGAGACTCAAAGAACTTTTGTGACTTTGTTCAGAGCTCTGAATTGTGCAAAATCTGGGATGCCTATTCAGGCTTAATGCTCAAAGTGTCATGGCCTCCCTGTATGTTTCTCCCAGATGTTTTCAGGCTAGGACAGACCTCAGGATGTGCATGACCTTTAGTGAGAGACACAGGATGCCTGAAAAGGGTTTGAGGTAACAAATGATTGGCAGGGTTGCAGTTCAACTGCCAGAGTGGTACAGCCATATCATCAGCAAAGCTCCCTGCTTAGACAAGGCTCAGTCAGCAACAATGAGGGCCAGGAGTTCAACAACCTGAGTTTTAATCTTGCTCTTCTGCCAATGTGCAAGATCTTTGGCAAACCAATGCATCTCGCGAGGACTCAGTTCCCTAGTGTGGAATCCCAAATGTATATTCTAAGTCTATGCTTCTATGGTTACCTGCCCCTCAAGCTCCCTCACCCTGTGTGATCCCCAGTCTGCTCTCCTGCTCCCCCACACCTAGGGGGGATCAACGTTACATCTTAAATGCCTCATAGTGACAAGACTCAGCAAAGATCTGGTTGTGGTAGAAATTCAAAGTAGGTGGATTTGAGGAGGACCAGGACCCAAACTCACAAATAGAGGATGTACAGCAGAAATCTTCTCAGTAAGGGCACATTCTGAATGATCACTTGCTGACTGACAGATGAGGAGAGGAACAAAACATAAGCCAGCAGCCTGGGCTTAGGTCTTCCCTCCCCTTCCTTTCTGTGTGTTGCAGGGAGGGGTAGGTATTGTGATTAAAACCCCCTACTAAAACACTCTCCACCTCCTTGGCAAAGTGGCAGAAGCAGCTGATTTTCCCTCCTCTAAGAAGTTACCTTCTCCCTAGAAGAGGCTAACCTGGCTCTGTAACATTTTCTTCTCCTTTCTCGCTTTGCTCTCCTTATATTCGCAGCTCAATCTATATGCTGATTGTTGTTGTCCATGCATTAAGTGGCAAGAAGCTGCAGCCCACGAATGTTAAGTGGGGAAGAAGCTTCACAGGAGAGAGTGGTTTACTGCTCTCTAGCTGGTGGAAGCAGAAGCATTTATGAGGACCAGGACTTGGGGGAGAAGAACTGGACTCCATGTTGTAGAGAAGGATGTTTCATAGGCCATGAGGCCCCTCCCACCATAGAACGCTGTGCCTCCAAGTAGATGTAAGAATTAGGATTTTCCTTCTTTCTTTCAGCTCTACACCCAGCATGGAGCCCAACATGGGGCTTGAACTCACAACCCTGAGATCAAGACCTAAGCCAATATCAAGAGTCAGATGCTTAACCAACTGAGCCACCAAGGTGCCCCTGGGATTTTATTTCTAATGGTCTCCACAGGTAATGATGTTGGTTACTTGGCTACCCAATCTGATGGTTAAATCATCTCCATTGGGGAATTCTCAGGGCTAACAAAATGCTCTGGATGCAGTCTGCATCCAGAATTCAGACAGGCTCAAAGCCCAGACCTACCAAGGGACACTCGTGAAAAAATGACATTTGCTCTTTCCAATTCATAATAAACACTGAGTGATGGAAGGAAAGCTCTGTGTAAATCATTTGCACCTGCCGAACAGACTGGCTCATGGCAAGAGCCCCTAGAATGGTCAGGCAGTAAGGGGTGTCATCAGAGCAGGAGGGAATCAAAAAACAAAAAAAACCAAACAACAACAGCAAAAAACACGGAATAGAGAGAGAACGTCTTAGAGTGAGCCCTGGCAGAGTCCTAACTCCCTTGGTTGGGCCACCTTCAGCTGTGGATCCTCACAAGAGCTCTGGGGCACTTGAGGAGCTGTCTGGAAGCACATCATAGTCTCTGGCTAATGTGTCCTTGAGGTTAAAGAAATGACATCCCTAATCTTGTCTACTTGCCTCTCCTGTCAATCATCCCATCTCTGCATTCTGGCAGCCATGCAAAATCTAATCCTCCTTCTTCTTACTGGTCAAGTTTTCTTCTCCTTTGGAATAAAGAGAAATCAAAAAAGAGTTAGATTTTCTTTCAAGGTATATGTTTGATGTTGCCCCGGCCAGAGAGAGAGCATCTGATGAACCCATCCAAAACCTAGCCACTGCCCCATGATATGGTCTGCTCAATTTCCCTCAGAATGACAGCATGAAAACAGCTAGACTAAAGTAAATTCATTGTTCCATACTCAGCTCTTCTGAAATCTCACTGCCTGGTTCTTAAGACTCAATACAAACAGAAGCAGCACCGACTAGGTCTCTTCAAAAGCTAACTGGGCACTTTCAAGATAGGTGTTCTTTGGTGCCTTCCCCGAAGGTGGTTGCCAATAATAAAACAGTCTCTTTTATTAAATACTTATTGTATTTTTCGGCGATTTGCATCTTCATGTCCCCCATCTTACTGTTTCCCTGTGACAATGACGTGTTAGGTCAGGTTTTCTTCTCTTTGGAATAGGGAAGAGAGAAACTAAGAAGTTAGCGCTTCTTTTTCTAAGGTGCATGCTTGGTGTTGTCTCTGCCTGTGGTTGCTACCCCCACAGGTCCAGTCTCCACTCTGCTGAACGCTTCATGTGAACCATCTCAGTCTCTACAGTACCCTGTGGGTAGGAACTTTAGTCCTCTTTGTAGAGAGGAGGAAACTGACATTCAGTAAGGCTGAATTATTTGTGCAGAGCTCAGGAGTGCACATTAAGATCCAAGTCCACGTCTCTAACTATACAGCCTTGGCTAGCATCTTGCACCAGAAAGTTCCCCAGGTCCCCCGCTTCTTCCTATGTGGGTACATCACTGCTTAGCCTGTCCAGAGCCCTAGCAGTGTCCATCTTGGGCTCCTGCCCCTAGTTCTCAGAGAAGACCCCCAACCTCTTCACATTACCATTGGAAAATTAAAGAAAGTATCTTTGATTCAGAGTCTCAGAAGTGCCCCAGCTTAAGAAATGCTGCTTTTTTTAACTGCCTCTGAATCACTCACCTTTTCAACTAGCCTCCCCCCTCCAGGCTGCAAGTGGGGCAGGTAAGGCGGGAGAACAGAGCAGCAATGAGCCAGCTTCAGCCCTGAGTCAGTGATGACTCCCAGCGGTTTCTCCTCCACAGATTAATCACCTCCAATTATGGCTTCTGACTGGGCCTCGAGTCATTCACAGCATCGCCTCCTTTGTCTGACCCGCGCCTCCCTGCCATCAGGCTGCCTATTTGTCCAGAATGCTGTTGCGTGCTACACTTCCCAGCACCCCAAAAAGGTACCCCAGCAGCCAAGTGACTCAAGAATAAGGACTCCACCCTCTTCCCCCTCACCATCTGCTCTCAGCACTATGAGCCTTTTGGGGGCAAAAAAGAAGAGGGAACATGAAATTGCTCCCCTCAGGAGCCTATAGATGACTATGAACCCTCCATTAGCTGATTGGATAATACCTTGTTGTGTTTCTCCTCAGCACTGACTAATAAAGCTTTTTCTCATTTCCACTAATTACCCCCTCCTCACCGAGAAGGATGCCACACAGCCCTGGAGGGTGCTCCATGGCTCACCCCACACCCTCACCCTCTCTTCCCTCTCTGGCCCCACAGGAACACCTGCCTCCCTCCCACCCTGCCAACAAAGCCCAGGGTAACCGAGCCCCTGCTGCCTTTCTGCTTCCTCTTTGCAATTCCTAAGCATCCTCACTTTGGCTGCTGACCCAGGCACATGGGTACCTAAGATACTGTGCCATCTGCCCCCCTCAGGGGGTACCACACTTGGCTCCCTGCCCTGAGCTGCCAGCCAGTGGCAATGCACCAAGCCCCCCAGGGGCACGAGCGAGAACTCAGTGCAGAGTGTTGAATACATCTCTGTAGCTTGGCTAAGTTAACAAGAATTTTCCCAGATCTTGTTTCACTTGATCTTCATGTAATCAATTGTGATTCTTATGCACACTATCATCTGGGAAGATGTGGTGCATTATTATCCCTGTTCTTTAGAGATAGGGAAACTGAGACCCCATCCACGGATATGAATCACCCTCACTCAGTGAGTGGCAACCCAAGTCTAGAAATCGTGTTTCTCCACGATACCATGATCCAGCCCTAGCATTAGGATTGTGAAACACTGCCTGAAGCCCTCGTGGGCATGGTGTAGGAGCTTAGAATTAGGTAGACCCGTGGTTGAATCCTACCCGAGCTCTACTGTATTCAGTGAGAGATCCTATTCTAGGCACTTTTCAAAACAGCATCAACCTTTGTCACTCCCACAACTTCCTTTGGGCAAGAAATTATCAGTACCCTCAGTCTGCCACTGCGAGAACAGGGGCCAGGCCACGGAGCTAACAAGGCACATCACTGGGGTCAGACATATGCACGCTGGTCCAGGGCCAAGCTCTTAAACCCTCCATGATGCTGCCCCTCACTTCTGCAACTCCTGACTGATTAAACTTGGGCAATTCCTTCAGTTTTCCTGTTGTTTCAATATTCTCATCTTCTAAATGGTGGTGGTAAGAGAACCTTTCTCCCTGGCGTTGTGTGAGGTTTAGATGGGAAGACGTGCATAGTGTATATAAAACACCAAGCTCAGGGTCTGACACACAGAAAACACTAGTGATTAGCACAATGAACCCCACGGCAAAGCAGCAAGACAGAGGAGAGTGAGAAGGACAGAATATTTAGGATGGCATTAGAAGGAAGACTCCCAGGTCCCTATTCCCAGAGGTTCACAGTGGGGCAAACGGCAAATCTTAGGGCACTCTGTAGACAGGGACCAGGTAGCATGTCATCTGCTCCTACCCTGGCCATCCTCATTCCTTTTTCTAAGCATATCTCTCAAGCCTGTCTGATAACCAGGATCTAAATTAACTCTGAGTCTGAAAAGCAAAAGGCTCTGTAATTAAGGTTTTTACCTACTGGGGACCTTAGTCATCTTTGAGAATCGGATAAAAACTATAAACCCTTTCTCTAGAAAAACCCACATACACCCAATACACAAACTTGTTCTTCGAAGTTCAAGGATGATCAACAGATTGCCAAAGGTCCATCTGACCCCAAGTTTAGCATCCTTATAATTATCATGGCTAAGCTTGCCAAGCCTTTTCTTTTCCAACTTCTTACCTTGTCGTTCTCTCTCTCTCTCTCTCTCTCTCACACACACACACACACACACACACACACACACACACACAATCCCTAACTACCCCCCCCATCCCAACGTTTCCCTGGACACTGCTCCTGGCCAGTGCAGAAGCTACAGTGGTAGTTTCTCCGGCAATGATGATGGCTGTTGCTAAGGGAGCCAGGAGGCGGGGCAGGGGGGGGGGAGCGGTGAGTGGGCAGCAGCCCAGCAGGGCAGCACCCCCCCATATAAGTCTGAGCGCCTCAGGCCCTGGAAACGGTGTTCCCAGCTGGCTGCCATGGCAACAGCAGGCTTGGAAAAGTATTCATCATGGTCTGGACAGATTTCTCCAGCTTGCACTTGCTCTTTCTTCTCCCTAAGTGGCTAATTGAGGTTTGAAAAGGTCTGCTGTGAGTGGGCAAGGGGCACAAAGGGCAAAGGGCTGGTCACATGTCCTAAATGTAGCAGGCTCCCTGGGGAGGCTGAGAGGCCAGGGAGGGTCTGAGCCAGCACCCAAGCAGACACCCTAACTGCTGGGGAAAGCAGCCCCAGAACACAAAGATATTCATCTCTCTTCCAGGGACCTCTGCCCCTCCTCCTGCTTGGAAGCACTCACTCCTTGCCCAAGTAGTCACCCTAGGAAGGAGACCTACTGGCTATGTTCAGGTAAGCCAGCAGCCAGGTGAGATCTGGTCACTTCCAGCAGAGCCATTCAAGAGATGCAATGAGGAGAGTCAGGCTGATGGGGAGAGGTTGAGAGACGGGGTATAATTTAAATGAGGCTAAGGGACAGATGAGGTGAGAGGTTAATGGAGCAGTTTAAAGCCTTACCACAGTGTCACCAATTCACTGGTCTGATTGTAGGTGGTTTTAACGTTACCATCATCTAGAACTACCATCCGTGTTACCATGTATTGGGTGGTGATTAAATGGTGTGCCTATCTTGACTTGATCTTCAAAGCAACTTTCTGAGTGAGAGTATTGTCCTCTTTTTACAGATGGGGGAACTAAGGCTTAGTTCAAACCACTTGGCCTCTCCTGCCAGGGCCTCACCTTCCTCACTTGGGCAAGTCATGCAGCCAGAAAGCAGTAAAGCTGAGACTTGAACTTACATCTGTCTGCCTACAGTTCCCATCTCTTACTGGTGTGAGTGTGACCTCTTCACCTCTCAAGACAAGAGCAAGCACCTCAGTTTGGGGCTTTGGGGTTCAGAGCCCTCATGGCCAAAAGTACCCCCTGCCACTATGCATTCTTTAACATGTGGTTTTAGAGCAGCTTGATTTCTTTCGAACTCCAGGATCTACTATGGTGATCATTTTGCATCGTTGTTTTTAAAGCATGTGTACAAAAGTAGAGGGATCTCATCTGTGACCCAGGGCTCTAGTTGTCAGGCGTGACTCCCAGGGAGTTCCCATTGGAAGAGGACCCTCGATGGGAATCACTGGGCTCCCCACTGCCAGAACAACCGGGGAGATGGGGCACCTCAAGGAGGTTGACTGGTCTTCTCTGTTCTCAGAAGCTTAGAGTGCAAAGGGAGTTGGCTGGGCCCCTCTGGGATTACAGAAGGGAAGGGAATTAGCATTTAAAAGTACCTACTATATTCTAGGAATTCTCGTACATGTATCTGTTTAATCTTCACAATAACCCTTTACGGTTGATATTATTATCACCTCATATTATGGAGTGAGCTCATAAAGATCAGGTAATTTGACCCAGGGCAAACAGAACATCAGCCCAAATATAACTGGCTCCAAAATCTGTCTGGTTTCTGATTCCATTCTCTGACCTCCTGTGGATACTGGTTGCTCCTCATGGCCTTTTGAAGCCAGGAATCCTCAGTTCAGCCTCTGAGTGGGGAGTCCGAGTGGTCTTCTTCTTCCTGGGGCTCCCTCATCCCTACAGAAGATGAGCATCTTTCATCCTCCAGCTATTTTTATTTCTCTTTTCTTTATTTCTCTTTTCCAATTCTTCTTACCCTCCTGTTTCCATCCAAACAGGAGATCAGGAGTCACAGTCAACAAGCCAGAAGCCAGAGCACGACTCTCACCCCATGTTCCTCCAGCTACAGGCAGAGAAGAATACGGGGTTCCTCACCAAGCCTGAGTGCAAAGGAAGAGTCAGCAGGGAAGCCTGGAGATTGGGGTCTCCATCCTCAAGCTGGCCTTGGCGCAAGCCGTGCCTTCTCCGACCTTCCTCCCTGATCTCTGCTGCCTTGGGAAGCTCTCACAACTGCAGGCCCTGCTGGGACCAAGGAGGAGGCGGGGGTGGGAAAGCAAGTGCCCTCGCTGTACCATTCCTTCTCAGGGATGGAGTCTCTCAGCCTGCATCTGGTGTCCCCCTCCATACCAGAAGTAAGACCTTAAGCTCACTCTGTTTTGAGCGTTGTGTCCCATGTTGGAATCAATTTTTAGGAGGTAGTTTGCAGTCCTGGGAGGAGCTCAAGACTAGGAGTCAGAGACCTTTGCTCTGTTCCCAGGTCTGCCACCAACAAGCTGGATGATCTTGAGCAACTCACTTGGCCTTTCTGGTAATCACTGGACCAACTAGCCCCTTCTAATAGTCTACATTGTTTCTCTGAGCTCTGTAGCTCCGGATACCGATTCCACATCTCCCACCCCAAATCAACAGTCCCTTCTACCCCCAACAGTCAGATGTCCTTATCCTATCCAGACCTGCTAAGCTATAAAGAGTACAAGGCAGTTGGTTTGTTGCTATTATGATTTCTTTTCAGGCAGGAAGTCGAATTTAAATTGCGTCCCAATCAGGACAAACGCTGGGATGCTCAGGTCTTCTACACAATGGATTATATAAAACCAGCTCACCTCTTATTTCCCTCTCTCTTTGTTCCTGCTCTTTTCCAATCACTCAGTCAAGTCAGTCAATGTGCAATAAGTGGATGTGTCTGCAAGGCACAGTGCAGAAATGTAATCCAAAACGACAAGGTTCTTGTCCAGGAGGAACTTACAATCCCATAAGGATACAACCCAGACAGGAGCATTAAAGGCAAGCCTGCTGCCCTCATGCAGGGGGGAAGGACAAAGGATTTCTCAATGCCTTTTAATGTTTCTTTTACCCACTTTCGTTGTTAATTTCATAGTGATATCATGTATCTGATCCTGCCTTCTGCCTTCTTATCTATGGAGGAAATCAAGCTGCTCAGAGACATCCATCCCCTCTCCTGCCAGGGCCTCACCTTCCTACCTGGATATGTTGACCTAGTTTTCACAAATCTGCAACGCAAAGGCAAGGGTTTGAAGGCTGGGATATGCGGTCTGTGTCTGTCAGAGCAAATGATGAGACTACATACAGATGGAGGTTGTGGAGACAGTGGAGATCTGCCCTCCTCCCCGCTGAGGTCCCTTGGCTGCCAGGTGTCTATGCTCCAAGTGCTTTCTCTGAATTCCCTCACTAAGCTTCTTAGAGGGCAAGTGCTACTTGCTGCCTCCCTCTTCTCCTTTAGTCCCGGACACCTCAACATCTGCTCCATAAATAATAGCTTCTCTAGAGCTCTTTATAATTTACAAAGTGCTTCACTTGTATTTTCTCATTTAATCTTCTCAACAAAGCTGTGAGATAGGATTATTATTGCTCCTTCTTTACAGATAAGAACCTGAGGCTCAGAGAGACTTAGTGAGTGGCCCAAGACCTCACAACTGGACCCAGCTGATCTGCCCCTGAACTTGACTGAGCTCTTTTGGCCCAAGATGCTCCCTCATGGTCTTCTACATGAAATCAGTGGGAGAAACTGCTCCCCCCCCCTTGGATCCCCACTCTCCTAAGATGTCACAGCGCCAAGCTCTCACTCCATAACCTTGTACTACATGAGAGCCCGGAACTCAAACACAAGAGACAGGGCTCAGCAAAGGAGTGAGAACAGGTGAGAGTCAAGGGCTATGCTGGTGCCCACTCCCCACTTGCTGGTCTAAGGACCAGACCAGTGCAATTTCTTTGGTGGGACTGTTTAAAACACAGAGTGGGTTTTGAAGGGTTTGTTAGTTTTGGTTTGTTTGCTTTTTGTTGTTATTGTTGTTTCTGGACAGAAATAAAAAAAAGAAACATTAAGAAAAAAGTAGGTCATTGGCCCAGGAGTCCCCTATGAAAACAAGAAAGTACCTGGGTATGGAAGAAAAGCCAAGCCAGGGAGACAGAAGGTAGGAGTCTCAGGGCAAAACTGTTCTCTTTGGCTCCTGTAGGCAGGAGAAATGGTGTCGGGAGCTTTCCCTGGAGAAGAGGAGGTCTGTCTACTTCACAGCTGCTAAAGGGTCCCACAATGGGGCCTCCAGGTGAGTCTCTGGCTGGAGAGCAAACCTGCCACCAGTCTACCTTGGGTGGGGGCTGAGCTGATAACCCCCAGGATGGCCATAAAGGAGATGGCTGCATGAGGAGCACTCCAGGAGTGTAGAGCAGAGTCAGGAGCTGTGAGGAGGGCTGTGACAGGCCAGCTCCAGTCCATTCCTACATGGACCCCATTTCTGAGCCACTTTCCAGCCACCTTGAGAATATACTTGGCTACTTTGTCAGTGAGAGACAGATACCAGGGAGTCAGGCTTATGAGGAGGTGTTCAGGAAGTAAAGAGAGGTAAAGAAATGGGAAATATGGAAGAGACATGGGGCAGAGAGAAGGACTGGACCCCAAAGATATAGGGGAAAGACAGACAGGTGACCTGAAGGTGGGACAGAGCATGAAGAATAAAGCAGGGAAGGAATCTTGAGGCCAGATGATGAATGGGCAGAGAAAGGAGAAGGAGAAACAATGGGGACTGGGGGAGTGACTCATTAACATGTGAGGACAAGAGGACACAGTGCTGCCATCCCACCTCCCACCCCTGGCGGTCATCATAAATCTAACGAGAACCAGGAGAGGACAAGTCACCAGCACCGGCCCTTCTCCCTCCTCTCTCCTCTCTATCGTCCTGGCCCCTGGTGACCCTGGGCTCAATTTCTCAGCCGGGTCCTTTACTGCTTTCCACCTCTTTCAGGTTCTTTCTGTTTGTTCACCCGCCACAGTCAAGGGGCTGAAAATCCCGAAGCTGAGATTCTGCTTCTAGCTCTGCTCCTCGAGTGCTGGGACACACTGGTGGAGTGACTTCCAGTCTGAACACCACAGTTTCTTCGTTTATGAGCCTCCCATGAGAGTTGTAAGGGGATAAGAGAGCGGATGTAAAAGGACTGTAAAATCACCAAAGGATCAGACACTTTAGATCCTAAGTTTATTTCCAGGACTGAACTTGTCAAATCCTTTGAAGGGGAGACTCTTGCTCCAGACGCTCTGTGCCCTCCTCCATGTGTCCTGACTGAGGCGCTATGGCTTGTCTGCCTGGCTTCTACACACCTGGCAACTGCCTGGTCCCAAATCAGAAGAGCCACGAGTGAGCTGTGCTTGTGGGGAAGAGCAGGTGGGTTTACCAACATTTCCCAGGCAATTAATCCAGACTGGGGTCAGAGACAGGGCCCTAGAATTACAGCCTCAGAAGTTTTATTCCTGAAGCAGATCTTTTAGCACATAGAATCATCTAGGTAGATTCTCAAGGAGTCACTGAATATGCATGAGAGAGAGAGAGAGAGAGAGAGAGAGAGGATATGAATAAGGGGAAAATAGCAGAGAAGCGAGAGGAATGGTGGATAAAGACAAAGGGGAAAGAAGACCTCAGGGACTGTGTCACCAATGTGGTTGGATAGAGACTGGGGGAAAGGCTAGGGAGAAAAGAGGAGCAGGAGGAAGGTTCTGGGAGAGAAATAAAGAGGCCAAGAGAGTGGAGCCAGGAGCTGGTGGCGCAGGCAGATGGAACAACAGAGACAGAGAACAGAGCCAGAGGAGTGGGCACGCAGCGAGGCCTGGCAGCCAAGCCCTGTGGGTTTCCGTGGGAAGCAGATGCTTTCAGGGAGCAGCAACCGATGGTCCCCAAGCACGTGGATCCTTGTTGACTCCAGGCCCAGGGCAGCCTCCTCGGCAGCCAGCCTTAGCCCGGAGGAGCAACGCCGGTCCAGAGAGGCAGATGAATAACAGCCCTGCCACTGTGGGGCTCCAATGCCTCTCCTCTGTCCTCCTCCAGGCTCCACCATCCCCTTGTGAGTCCCAGGAAGCCATAAGCGGCCACATCACGCTGGGGAGGAAGCGGGCTGCATTAGAGGGGTAAGTGTGAGCCACAGCACCGTGTGCTAGTCTGTGCATGGATGTGCAAGCTGGTGGAAGGGGCGGGGAGGTAGAGCAGCGGCTCTGGCAGCATGGAGCTTAGTGCCAAGAGTCTGCGATGTGCTGGGGTGGGACTGATCCCCAGCAGGGTACTCCTGGCCAAGCAGTGGGGGCAGGGCCATTCCTTCTCCTCTGGGTACCCACTGTGATCATCCTGCAGCTTCCTGCTGCCACCACGTTTTTCTTTTGCCCAAGCCACCAGACTGCCTCAGCCCCTTCTCTGCAGGAAGGAGCCTGAAGAACCCTGGGGGTCTGGGTCAGAAGAACCTTGGGGCTTCCCTGGCCTCATTCCCTCCCACCAATGCTCACAGGTCACTTTCCATCGGGGGCTGCTGACAGAGAGCAGTATCTACAAGGCGCTGACTTGGGAGACCCCACCCCCACCCCAAGAATGCTGTCTGGTAGGAAGGAAGCTCAGAAGGAGCTGGGGAGAGAGAGGTTTTCACCGGGACCTAGCCATCTTCCCAGTCCAAAGGCCACTCCCATGCTGTCCTCCAGCACCCGCCTCAACGCCCCTTTCCAGTGGTGTCCCCAGAACACGGCAGTGACCCCGACGGCAGGCTCCCCAGCTGTGCCTGGGTCGCTCCCACAGCCCGGAGTCCCGCACTTCTATACCCCAGGTCAAGGGCTCCTGCCAGTGGCCCCAGAGTGAACAAGAGCTGTGCCCTGGGAGGGAAGTGGTAGAGGGAGGGGAGCTGGGTGCGGAGCACAGCGTTGGCATGGAGGCACAAGTCACTCAAGTGAAAGACAGGTACCACGGGAGCCAGATGGGCCAAGCAGAAACAGAAGTTAAGTAGGAAGAGACGGATAAACAGCAGACACCAAGCAACCAGCCAAGCATATGCTCTGCAAGCAGGCGACACAAGCACCCAGTAGGGTTTTGGGTGGGGGAGGGGACACAGACCCACAGGGATGGGGACATAGGGTTTGCTGTGGGCTGACTATTGCCTGGTCAGAACTAGCGATCTAATCTTTCTCTGTGGAGCCTCAGAATAATGGAGCGCAGCTGTGCTGGCAAGGAAAAGGCGCATTTGGCAGGGTGGGGGCAGGGGAGCTTGGGCGGGCTGCCCGAGGGATTGGTCTCCGGTGCAAGAACCAGAGTCCCAGACAAGGAAGTCTGAATAGCCAGGTGCCAATTCCAAAACCCCAAAGCAGAGACCCCTAAAGCTGAGTGAGATTCAGGACACTGCAGAGAACCACAGCCTGGCAAAGCCGGGAAGTCCTTCAGCCCTGCAGGTGCCGGCTTCCCCGCTCTCCAAGCCCATCTAGGCTGGAGCCCTCAGTCTCGGTGATGTCATCCCTTTGAGCTCCAGGCAGGGAAGGGGTGGAGCCAGGCGGGAGCTTTGCAGGGTTTATAGGCTCCGCCCCCAGACCGGCTCTGCTTCGGGTCCCTGTCGGCCCAGCCCTCTCCCGGCCGAGCTTCCGGGCCGGCGTCTGGAAACCTGGTACTGCTGCAGAGCAGGAGAGGGGAGGGGAGGGTCATGCAGAGTCACCCCTTGCAGAAAGCGGGGCCTGCGCAAGGGAAAGACTTACCTGAGGCCCACTTCCACCACATCCATGTTCATTCCCATGTTCACTTATGGGAGCTCGGAGCTTCCAAGGCCCCTTAGCCCGCTGATAGGAGCCCAGTTTCCGAGTACCCCAGCCTCCACCCCCTTCTCCCCCCAAGCATGTCCAGAAATGCTCATGTGCTCTGCAAAGTACCAGGTCTCCACTGGAATTTCTTCTCTGGATACTGCTCCAGGGAGGAGTAACTGAAGGAGATAAGTACTACCCCAAGTTTGTTAGTGCTGAGCTAAAGAAATAAAAGCTGCGAGCGGAATCTGAGACTATTCTAAGCCCCAAATCTAGACAGCCGTCCGGCAGAATGGTCCCTTCACCTCTCACATGCTCCTACTGGACATAAGCCAGCTCTGTAACAGCTGCTGGCCTCTTTGCAAAGCTGGTATTGGCCTCAATGTCCTGCCTCCCCTCTTCCGGGGCTGCCCTAGCCCGTGCCAGGCTCTGTGGCTTGGAGCATTGAGGACTCACTCTGGGCTAGGCAAAAATTGGCCTTCCTGTGCCCATCTTAGATGTCAAGGAGTTATTTGGGGGTCGCCACATACCTAGCTGGGAAGCACAGATAAAAGAATCAGCCCCGGCCTGGTCTGTGAAGTTCACCGCACCACGGGGGCTGGACACAGATGGTTGGCATGGCCCCAGGGCCCAGGAGTGGAGAGAAGCTTTCCCAGGTGTAAGCTTGGGAGCCAGGCCCACGTGTGCCCTCGTGCCCAGGGCAGATGCTTGGCTCAGTGCCAGGGATCCTTGGCTCTGTGACCATGATGTGTCTAGGACAGACAAAAGTGAGAATGGGGGTGAAGAAGGAAGAAAGGCAGGACCAGGAGTAAAATTTCTACTTTGATTCCTTGAGCCCTGGACTAGGAGCCTTTGGCAAGACCAGCACTAGGACCAGCTCACACCAGGAAAATGCTGCCCTTCCCTTTGCCAGTTCTTGGACTCACTCGTGAAACGAATTGCCCTAATAGCCCACAGTATCATGCACATTACACTTTCAGACTGCTTTCTTATGTATCAGGTTTGATGCCCATAACATCACCATCATGGAAATAAAGCAGATGGTATTTTAATCCATTTTATAGATGAGGAAACTGAGGCTGGATTTGAGTATCTATCTACTGAAGGCCTCACATAGGTGTGTGAGGTTATATAAAAATAAATGAGCAAAATAACTTATTAAGAACCCAGGCTCCTAGACTCCTACTCTCATAACACCCCCCCCCTCCCCCGCCGTGACACTGCTTCACATAGGAAGAGACACGACTAGGGGAAGAAGTTTCCACCTACGGGATAGCTGCTCAACAAAGGGGTGAAGGAAGGAGAGTGGAGTAATTGTGCGTTGGAGCAAATTGTCACCTGGCACGTGGGCCTCTGACAGAGGAGCACGATGTGTGTGCATGTGGACACACAGCCCAGTCTCCAGGTGTGTGCACACCCTGCTTGTTTCAAAGGCTGAGTTAAGAAAGGGTATATGCATGAGATTGAGATAATTCATAGTTTTATACATTAGCATATATACTGATGGCAAATGCATGTACAGGAAGAAAAAAGAGAAGGATGTGTTTATGTGGAGATGTGAGCAGGGTCTGCATGTATTTTTCTGCTAAGAAAAACATTATACAGACAGGTTCACAATGTGTCTGTGAGCACAAGCCTGGTGTCCTGGGTGTGCAAATGTGTCCCGGTGTATAGGCATGGGTGAGTAAGTGTGTGAAGAAAACTAGCACCAACTGGAGAGGAGCATTTCCTGGAGCTGAGTCAAGGGCTTCTCTGTTCTCCTTTCCAAGGCATTCTTAGAGGGTCTTCCTGCCCGAGACAAAAAGGTGAGCATTCCTGAGCCCCCGGCTGCCCCATGAAGCTTGTGCTGCCTCACCCCACCTCAGGCCCCCCTGCTCTCCCCTCTCAGTCCCACAGAGGGCCTGAGCAGATCAGTTATAGCTTATAACATTTAAATTCTGGCCTGAAGGTGCTGAGGAGGCCCTGGGAGAGAAGAAGGAAAAGGTGGCATGGATTTCAAAGGAGGGACTTGGAGTCAGCAGATGTTATCACTTGGTGCCTGAAGTATCCAGTCTCAGAGTCAGACCCAGAGCCCCCCGATTTGTGTGGAAGCCATGGCTGGGCCAGAAGCTTAAAGGCCACGGGTGACACTAGGAACTGCCCACTTCCACGCCCAGGGGGCAGCAAAGACCGGCAGCCCATCACATCCTAGAGCAGACATGCTATCCTCTACCGTCTCTACCCAGCCCCCCCAGCAGGTGCCCCAACCAGAGAATGGGAGGGGAGGGGCCTCCTCTGTGTGGGGCCTCCTCTGATATCTGTAAAGAGTTCAAAGGAGCTGAGAGCCCTTGCGAGATCACATGGTGGGGGCAGCTACCCAGGAAGCCCCCGGTGGTACCACAGAGAAGCCCACGTCCCCTCCATCGCGGGGTGTTTGGGCTGTGCTGAGCCGTCCCCCACAGAACTGTGATTTATAAGGCTGTAACCTCTGCCAGAGCAGGCAACCTCAGCTTCATTCACCATGAATGGGGGTTGGGGGGGGAATAAATTCTAAATCCCAGGAGCTGCTACTGCAGCCCTGGTCCCAGCAGTCAGCTGCAGGGAGAAGCAGTGATGCAGGAGGAGGAGGTCCTGAGCTCCGGGGATGACCAAGAGCACAGCTTAGACCAGCAGCTGGAGTTTTCCTCGCCAGGGCTCAGGTCCAGCCCCTTTGAGGGCTGCCACACCTGGAGATTCTTCCTCCCTTTTCCCCTCAGTAAAGGACACACCTGTGTGGCACCATGACAAAGATTCAGGGCACATCAGAGCTGGAAGGTACCTCAGCTCTGCTTTAGTGTCCCAGCCCTTTGTCACTTCACAAACAAGACAAAAGATACCCAAAGGAAAGAAGAGACTTGGCCAAGGTCACCGAGCTCATTGGCAGCCACACCAAGATTATCATTTAGGATTTTTGCAAATGGATATTTCTATAGTTCGGTGGAATTTAGAAATTTTTCAGAAAGTTAGACAGTCTGAGCTAAGCAGCCAGCTTCCCCTCATCCACACTGGTAGAACACTGTGATTACAATTCAGCTACACAGCTCCGCTGCGAAATGCAGTGGTATACCCCCAGTGCAGGCCGCACAGCAGCCTGCCACTCTTCAGACAGGGACTCTAAGCCCAAGGTCATGCACCGGCTTCCTGGGCTCATGAGCCCTTCAAATTGTAGGCAGATTTTTGAGTGTCTGTGCTCTAGATATTTTTCTGGAGAGAAGTTCACAGCTTTAATCAATTTATAAAGAGATGCATGATATGGAAAAGTGGAGAATCATAGTCTTAAAGCATCAGGAATCCAGGCTCCAGAGAAATCAGATCTTAGCAATCAGTTGCTAGGTGCCTTAGCAGCATTCACAGACATAAAAGGGTTGGACTATGCTTCCCTAGATATATGACTATATATTTTGCAGTACAAAAGAGCTTCTAAGCTCTAGAATATAAGTTCCTCAAGGGTAAGGTTATTATCTATTTGTTCACCTATCTGAGATATCAGCCTGGGTCAGGGCCTGGAGCAAATACAAATTTGATTAATTTATTAATCTGTACAGTACTTCTCTTCCCATATCCAATGCTGCTTTGTCTCCAATGATGATAAGAATTATAACAGGGAAGCCTGAGGTAAGAAGTGCAAGAATTATTTTATAATTCAATGTTAAGTTTCTGGACCTTTTTCATCCACTGTTAAAGGCTGATCACCTTGGGGAAGTCGAGGCAGTCGACCCAAAGCCCAAATTTAGATCTCCTGATGCAGTTTGTGTTGCATTCCACAACTGCCCCAGACCCTTCCGGGAAGCTTACTCCTCCAGTCAGAAGGGGAGAGCTCCAGCAAGCAGGGGCTTGTCTAGACCCTGGACCTCAGGAGTCTGAGTTCTCCCTTGTAAAAAGGAGAAGAATTCTAAATCTGGCAAGGATCAGGGTAGACCCTGGCCTCAGGACACAGGCTCCAATTCCTCAGCCTCTTGATCTTCTGTTTGATCGTCATTCCCTGTCCCACTTTGCAGCTTCTACAGCTCAGCTGCTAAGCCCACTGGGGATTAAGAAGTTGGGGGGAGGGAAGGGGAGAGAGCTCACCCTGGAGAGGGTGGCTTTCTGAGGAGGGAGGAGAGGATGGGGTTCTCAGGGCCCCACTGGGCCAGCTGTCCCCCCCCTTCCTCAGGCTCACCCCCATAGGCTGGACCCTCCTTTGGAGAGACGTGCTCTGAGAGGTGCTCATACAGCTGTTGCCTCTGTCTCGTCCTGAAAATAGCCTCCTCTCAGCCCGTGCCCGCTCAGGGCTGGGCCAGAGCTGCGCTGAGGGTTCACAGGCAGGCGGGGCCAGAATGTGGGGTGGGACACAAGTGCCCCCACAATGGGGAGACAGGAGGAGGGAGGGTACCACCTCAGGACCTGCCTCTTGACTCTGGTCTTCTCTGGTGCCCCAGAAAGTCCCCTAGAGAAGGGACAGGCTTTCTCATCCCTGTGTTTTTGAGGGGACAATGAGGCACAGAAAGGCTAAGCCAGCTAACCGGGGTCATGTACTAATACCTAACGTTTAGGAAGACCATACCACATGCCTGTTTCCACTGTTTTAAGCACCATTGACATAAAGGACCCTATGATGTAGGTATTGTTAGTATTGTTCCCTTTGATAATCAAAGAAATGAAGGCCCAGAGACATGAACTCCCCAAACTCAGAGTCAGAAAGTGGGGGCAGGATTCCACCTCAGGCAGCCCCCCACACCCCCAGCCACAGCCAAGGCCGAGGACCCAGCCCACTCAGGACACAAAAGGCTGAGGAAGAGGAAACAAAGTCCCAGAGTTGTCCCAGAGGAGGGCAACCCAAGTGAGATGGGCATGGTTGCCTAATACCCACCTTCTAAAGAGTTCATTATATATAATCACAGACACATGGCATTCCTGGGTCCACCGCCCAGCAGCCACTTGGTCAGATTGGCTTTGAATTTTTAGGTAAATCCTCTCTAGCTGTCCCATTCACCTCGCATGCTGCCACTTCCCCCATTTTCTGAAAAGGCTCAGGGACATGGTGCCCAGCTAAGTCCTGGGGAGTAGGGGCCCCAGAGACTCAGTCAGTGGATCATGCTTCTGGGCACAGGCAGGTGGGGGACAGCTAGGGACCTTTTGAGCCTGTGTGATGTAAATGCTTAGAATCGAGCAGATTTGGGCTTTACAGACAGGGTGGACAGAGGATGGAGGGAAGGAGGTAGAGGGGAAAAGAAAGAAAAAGGAAAAGAGGAAAGGAGGGAGAAAGAAGAGGTGGGAGAGGGGGGAGAGAAAGAAAGTGAGCAAAAAGTGGGTTCTCAAGACTGGCTGGCCACCCTCTCTAGACTAGAGGAGGCTAAGAGGGGAAGGGCTAGGCCTGCGGAACATGCATGCCGGCAGGGGCACCGGAGAGAAAGCCCTGGTGTCAGCAAGAGGGTGAGGAAGGAGGGGACCACGGTGGCCCCAGGATCGCTGGATGCTGTAAACACTGCTTCAGTCCTGTCTCCTCTCCAGTTCCTCTGTTGGACTTGCCTGTTTAAGGCCCAAGCACACATCATGCTCCCGCAGACACTAACACAATTAACAAAACACATTCATGAATCTTGCATGGCATCCGGAGCTGTCTCCTCTCTCCCCAGCATGGGGGCCAGCTCCGGAGATCCTGTGCAGAGAGCTGTCTGGCCCTCCAGCATCAGGGCCTCCTGAAGAAAGCAGTGTAAACCTTAGTAGGACAGCAAGACCACCTCGTCCTGCAGGAGCCCCATTATAGGCGGGGACCAGGAAATACTAAGTCAGAAGAAGCTAGGAGAGGAGGTGGCTGTGAATACGTGTTTGCAGGGGACTGGGGGAGTGGATCATGCCTTCCAAGCTCCAAATGAAAGCATTCCCCAGAGGCCCACAGAATCACCTGTTTGGGGGATATTTGACCTTTGAGGACAGAGCAGGAGAGTGTATGAGACCGAGGACATCTGCATGAAGGTATGTGCATGACTTGGTAGTGTGATTGGGTGTTTATGTTTTGTGGGGTGTGTATGTGTGTGTGTGTGTGTGTGTGTGCACTCAGTCTGGAAGACTGGTGACTCACTAAAAAAGGGAGCTTTCTGATCTGAAGAGCTTATTTTCAGCTATTTTTATCTCCTCTTGTCTCTTGGCCCTTTTCTCCCCCTTGTCTTTTTCAAATGTGGAGGAATTTGGGGGCTGTGAATGCTGTGTGTGCCTATGTGAATTTCAGCTTGAGCCAAGAGGTGGGAACCACCCCCTCTGGAAGTGCAGAGATGAATGCCTAGGTGGGATCTGCAGGTGCACAGTGGGGACACACTGTGACACGGAACATCTTATTCTGGTATGTCCATGTACAGGCATATAAGCAAGTGTGCGTGAAGCCACAAAGGTCCCTGGACGTTTCCACACTGCCAACCTGAACCTGTGGCCATGGGCACAATCCTGGGCCCCTGTCTTGGGGACTGGCCCTGACCCCTGCATTTTCTCTCTTTGCCCAGCCACCCTCACCTCTAAAATGTTGACATCTTATCAGGAAGGCCTTTCTCTGCTCTGTCAACAGGGAGTAAGAAATGAGCTGCTAACTGGGCTTCTGTTATGACTCATTCCAGCCCATCCTGAGGCTCACCTACCACCTTTGGCCCTGAGACACTGCTTCCCAATCCAGCAGTGGTCCAGCCATCTGGGGCCAGCTTGTGCCTGGGCTGGCAGGGCAGGGCTGAGAGATATATTCCTCCTCGTGTGAGCTCACTCTTCCAGCCCATAAAGAGGAAGATGAGCGGGAACTCTCTGAGTGCCCTGCCTCAGAAACCCTGCCTGCAAAGAGAGGTCACTGCGGCTCCCAGGGAAAGCATTCCAACGTGTCCTTCTCTCCCTCCACTCCATAAAGGGGGCAGGGCAGAGAGCAGACTGCATTCTCGAGGGTTCTAGAATGCCCTCAGGTCCCTTGATGTTGAGTCTATGGTGAGATGACCATGTACGTGCACACATGCTAGTGTGACAGTACAGGAATTCACGTGTTGACAGCAACCCACACAGCCTGTGGCAGATGCTCTCGGTGTCACTCCACACACGTATGGGCCCCCACTGCCAACCTTCCCACATGGGCTTGCACATCGGCACCAGTCACCATGGGCACACATGTGCACGCTCACTCCTACTGGACCCCATGAGAGCTAATGGGAGGATTCCATCATGATAGACAGCCTGAGGTCCACCACTTCCTTAAGTCTGCGGTGTATGCATGGCTGAAAGGCCCCCAGTCAAGGGAGCCAAAATCCAGCCATTTGTGGCTCCTTGAGCCATGTACTCTTCTGAAGGACCACACCAACCGAGAGGAGGAGCACTTTGGCTAGTTTGTCTGCCCAAAGGCACCGTAGCTCCTGGTGTCCAGTGAGCACTGGGTATCAGCTCTCGGAGGAACTGGCTATCTATCCGCCCACCCACTTCATCCCATTCCACAAGCATTTAGGGTGCGTGTGCTCATGCAGGTCATCATCGCAAAGGAGGACAAACCAGAGCCCCCAGATCATTCACGGTCTGGCAGGGAAGACAGACACCTGTACAATTAGCCTGACAGATTGTGCCACCAAGGCTGTGTCTGCATGAACTGCAGGGAGTCATTACTTCCTCCTGCTGGGACCTGGGGGCCTTCCCAGAGAAGAGGGCAGGACTTTTGCCTCTGCCTTGAGTGGTGAGTAGACTTCACCAGGATGAAGAGGAGTTTATGTAGGGGAGGCAGAGTGCAGACGGTGACTAGGGAAGGGCGTGGTGAGCAGCAGAACAGCAGGCTGGACAGGGCACATGAAGGAGAAATCAGATCCTGCCAGCAGGTAGCCTGGGATCAAATCCTGCCTTTACTAGTCTGTGGCCCTGGCCTCAAGAAGAGATTTTGAATTCTCTCTCTCTCTCTTCTTACCCCACTAGAAGGAAAAAGTCTTTGCCGTTCTTGAAAGATCTGGATGTCTTCCAAATGGGCGCCTTCTAGGCACCCATACCATGGGCATACTAACAGGGCCTATCTTCCAGCAATGTTCTAAACTTAAATGAGAGAATCCAAGGGAAGCTGTTAGCACAGAACTAAGTAGTTTTGTACTAAGTTGTTAGCCTCTTTTGTGGCTGAAACAGTGGTTCTCAACGGGGGCAATTTGCCCCCCAGAGAACATTGATCAATATCTGGAGACATCTTTGTTGTGAAACCTGGGAGGCAGGGTGGGGTGACACTGGCATGCAGTTGAGAGAGCCCGGGATGCCGCTAAGCATCCTGCAGCGCCCACCCGAGAAGGCCCCACAACAACACAGTATGCAATCCCAAACGTAAATAGTGCAGAGACTAAGGAGTCTCCTCTCCTGAAGACAATGAGGTGATATTGCTTTCTAAGCAGAGATGATGTAATGAAATCTAAGTTCCAGGAGGAAAATCCCATCAAAGTGTGACACACTGAAGAGGTCAGTCAGGACCCTATGGGTCTGCAGAAGGGACTTGAGCAGCAGCGCGACCGGCAAGGGAGCACCAGGGCACAAACTCGAGGGGCATGGGAGGAAGGTGAGGATTAGGAGAGGTGGCTGGGGTGGGGAGGGAGGAACAGGCATGGGTCTGGTCGTGGGGCATGGGGTGCTCTGAAGCTTGTGGGAGCCAATGGTGATGCCGCCTTTCACTACAGCCTCTGAGGAGGAGGCTGTTTGGCCCTCCAGAATGAAAACACCTCCAACAATCTGGATGTCAGCCGTGTGCCCTCCGTGCCATCTGTTCCCACTCCTCCCTCCCCACCCCCATGTGCCAAGGACCGCTCTTCAAGAGGCCACTCACTACACCTCTCAGGGCCCAGGAGAGGTGGGCATCCTGCTGTGCCATTTCTCCTTCCTTTTCCTTACAGTCCCCTTTGAATGGATGGAGATGGAGACCCTCAAAGAAGGAAGGACTCCCCATGGCCCTAAGCAGACAAACCACAGAACGAAGATGACCACTCTGGGCTCCTGATGTCCAGCACCTGTCCATCTTTCAAGACCCTGCAGCTCCTGCGGCCTGCTGTGGGCACAGGGAAGGGACTCAGCTCAGAGACTGAGTCTCCTTACCACCCCAAGTCCCTGTGTCCCCTCGAATGAGCCCTGAAGACAAGTGAAAGGAATTGGGGAGAAACCCCAAGCAGTCAATACATCAGCAGGTGAGCATGTGACGTGTCCTGACTTGTGCTCAGGGCTGAGAAAGACAGTAGAGCCATTTAAGATGTCATTCCTACCTTCACAAATATTACAAATCTAATTGGGAGGGCAAGACAAAGAGGCAGAGAACGACCAAAGGACAATTAAAAGGGCTTGGTAGAACATAAGGAGCACTGGATAAGGACTAGACCAGAGTTATGTCCCAGTGCCTTGGGACCGGAAGTAGGTCCCTTACACCTCAAAAAGCTCCAGCTACCTGATCCATATAGATTACTTCTTGTTGTCTGGCTTAGGGATGGTGGTAGCACCTCTGATGGGTTAGTCCTGATTGCCCGAAGCACTGTGTTGAGAAGGACTCTGAGGGAGCATTCAGGCTTGGAAGTGCTGTGGTTAATTAGTGCTGTCTGGGGTGAGTGCTAACAGAATGATGGCTGCTTATTAACTACTCCTGAGTAAGAGCAACTGACCGGGATCACTTGTAAGGACTCTTCCAGCTCTCAAATTCTCTAATTCTGTGATTTAAATGGTACATTTCAAGATACTGGCTGGAAGCACAATAAGTCATGGGAGGAAGAGCTCTGTGTGGGTTAGACTCATCAGAGAAGGCTTTGGGAAGGAGGCGGCACTTTAGCGAGGCCTTGAAGTGGGGGAGTGTGCGTGGCTGTACAGGACGTGGGAGGACATTTAGATGCATGAAAATGGGGCTGAGCATGGGCTGTTCTTGGTACAGGAAGGAGGAGGCCAGCATCACTGGAAGGCACTGTCTTTGTTTGGGCAGATAAGATTAGATATGCAAGGCTTGGTCATACCGAAAAACAAGAACTAACATTTATTGAGAGCTTACTATGTGGGAAGCCACAGAACAAAGATGACTTTCCACAAAATATTTCATTCAATCATCACAACACGCCCACAAGGTAAGTCCTATTATTAGCCTTCTTTTCTAGAAATGGAAACACAATTAGAGACATAAAGTGACTTGCTCAGGGTCACACAGCTAGTTGGAGGTAGAGTCAGGTTTTCAGCCCAGGTAATGTGGTTCTGAAGTTTGCAGGTGTAACCTCTCAGTTCTGGTTTCTCCCCTCCTCTTAAAAGTGGGGCAGTGAGGCAACCCAACAGTGCAGTTGAAACCTCACAGCTGAATCTCTGAGGTCCAGAGAGAGGGCAGGAACAGCTGCATCTTGAAGAAGGAAGACCTAGGACATCAATCACATGAACAAACCCAAGCCAAGAACGTGGCAGCATGGACACAGATCACAGTAAGCACAAAGCACCATGGATCCAGGCTCCTGGACACTTTCCCCAAGCCCTAAATAGTCTACTGGATGATGTCCCAGCACTGCAGATAAGGCAGCAGGGCATGATATTCCAGGGATTTGGGGCTCAGCATGTGAAGGTAGAAATAGATCCAACCCTGCTCATACCACAAGCTCAGAAGCAGAAGGTGGCAGCCTTGAATGAAGATCTCATTTCAGAGTTCTTAGCTTAGCGCTGCCTTGGCCCAGGGCTGCAGCCTCTGGCCACCTCAGCACTGTCCCTCCCTGGCACCTGGTGGTGTGCAGGGGAACTTCTGTCCCTTCTCCCTCTTTTCCTATCCCTCTCTTGTCCCTTCCTTCCTTTCTGGGTTCAAGGGCAAGCCCAGCCTCTCCCCAGCTCTTAGTTCAGTGGGACCCAGGGAGATACTGCTGTGCATCTCCCTGCCTCTAAGCCCCTGAGCGGAGGGAGAGACTCATGTCTTCTCATTCTTTCTTCACCACTAATACCGCTTGTCCCCGGCCACCCAACAGCCCTGGACCGTGCAGACATGACTCAGAAATCGGGGGGAACAATAAGAAACCAGCCTGGGAATCCCCCAGCCTTTCTCACAATCTCCCTCTCTGCACCCCAACCCTGGCTCTCTGTCTCAGCTGATTAAACTCACTCTCAGAACCCCCTGGAGGCCCTTCCTTCTAGCTTCTCCATCTGGCTTCAGGGAGGCCTCTGGCCCCCACTGCACTGAGGAAGAGACAGAGCCATAACAATGGACTGGAGGCTCCCACAAACCACCTGCTAAACTCTCACTCTTGTTGTCCAGAATATGCTCATTGGCTAAAGATCTGATTTTGTAACTCTCTTTCTAGAACTTTCCTCCTTTCCAGACCACTGGACCACAGTGGCCATCCCCACTGTCAGGAAACTTATCTCATTTTCCAACTTTTCTCAAATGCCTCTATTCTTTCTTGTTCTGGGGATTAGCAGGGTCTAACCCCCCCGTCCAAGTGAGGCTATTCCTTAGCACCCCACCCCCAGCAAAAATAATTCCCATCTTACCTCTTCTAAAACTTACAGTCCAAGCTCCTTGGGCCTGAGGCACAGAAAGAACACTTTCCTTCCAGCCAGTAAGTGGCAAAGAAGAGCAAACCTGGGCTTTTACCTTGAAGAAGCCCAGTGGAAGGCCGCACAGCTCTCCCCAGCCCCCTGAGCTTTGCTCTTTCTTCCCAGTGCACCCAATGGCCCGGTGTCCTCGGTCAGGAAAATCCCCAGCAGCCAACCTCTCCTCTCTCTGGCTTCCTGCTCTTCTTGTGTAACTCTCTCCATTACATGGGTACACACACCCAGTCGTTGCAGGCCTTCTCTGGAGCTGTCCCCGACAGAACTCACGTTGGCTCCAGTGTCAGGGGCAGGACATGCAATGCCGGGTCTCTGTCTGGAGAGTGAGGCCATAAAGGAGCAGAGGTAGAGATGCTGTGCCAGCAGCATGGAGAGGGGTCACAGCCCAGAACAGAAGCCAATGCCTGCCCATCACCTGCTGCTCAGCTCATGCACACACTGGAGTCCTGGGGTGCTTCATTCTCACCGCCCGTATCTGCTGTGGGGCTTACAGGACAGAATAGGACAGCCCCCCAGAAGGCATTGAGGCGTTTTCATGGAATTCATGAAGATGACCCAAACCTTTTTCCAGTGAGAATATATGTCATGGTCTTCAGGCCTCAAAGGGCTACTTCCTACAGGAAGGGCACATCACCTGGCTGGTGGGTAGGAAGGGCTGGAATAGGTGAGTGCCACGGTGGGAAGAGTAGCAACCATTCTGACCCCATCATACCCAGTTACATAAAACTCCAGCTGACTTGGTATAAACTATGACTAAGAAAACTTGCCAAAGACAGTTGGTGGTCCTCCACCCCCCTGCAACTGGTGAGAACTACCCCCACAGAGAGCAGAGCAGAGATTAGGGCTCCTAGCTCCATGGCCCTGACTCATCACACACACAAACACTCCCCAACACTTTTTCCCAAAATGGTTCCCCTCCTACCCGTCCACCCTCCTACCCGGGCTGGGTGACAAAAATGAACACCCCAGAGATCTTGCCAAGTTCTGGGCCAGGCTGAGCCCAGGGAACATAACATTCTTCACAGAATGAGGAAGCCAACTCTCCCACAGAAACAAAGTCCATTCAAAGGAAAATCACCACTGACTGACCCTACTATGGTCACTGCATTGTTTCTCAAATAGCTTGGACTACCTGCCCTCAAAAAAGAGCTCAAAGCGCTGAAATCATAAAATATTAGAGCTTAAAGGAAACCTAAAGGTCATGCTTAACCCCTTCTCTCCTTCCCTATTTCCATGCATCTACTCACACATTCACCTATCTATCCATTCATCAAATAGTTATTGAGTTTCTATTATTCGCATGTACAGTGCAGGCAATGGGGACCTGATAGAGGCAGTCTCTCCTCAAGGAGCTTATCATCTAGAGGGTGAGAGAGGCAGGTGAAAGGGAAGTTGCTACAGTGTGACAGGTACCACGACAGGAAAGACACCTGTTCCCAGGTGGGCAGGGCATCCAATGGAGTGGGGGGTGGGGTGTTCATGGATGCTTACTGGAAGGAATCATACCTAGGTCAAGATACAAAAAAGAAGGAAATCCCATTTCATTCAGTAAGGGGTCTATTCAACACATAATATGGTCAAAGCACAGTGTTAAGCATGCTACATGAAGATGAATGAATTGTAGTATCCACCAATGGATTGGGGGAGCTACAAATTACCAGTATATACTATACATACACACATACCACCGATGGGGGATTACCAGTATATACTATGAAGCACCCAAGAGAAGGACCCATGGAGCCCTAGGGAGAATTTAAGAAAGAGTGACAGGAAATATCCTGTTGGGAAATCAGAAAAGCTCCGTGGAAGAAGTAGAAATTGGACTTATCTTGGGACTGGATAGAATTTAGAAGCACAGATAGGGTGGGGAAGGCATTCCAGGCAAAACTAATGGTATCAGCAAAGCTTAAGACCCAGTGATGTCTGTTTGGGTGAATGAGAATATACCAGTTTGACCAAAGCTTGTAAGATGAAGCAATGGTAGATGCAGCTTAAACATAGGTCAAGATCTTATAATAAGGGACAATTCTTAAATTTAAAGCAAAGCCCAGAGAGGCTAGGCAATTTAATCAAGGTCACAGTTTGTAGAAAGCAGGTCTTCTGGATTCAACTTCAAGGCTCCGTCTACAGGTCCTAAGCATGCAGGTTTCTCCCCTTGCCATGATCCAGCCCCCTCTCTGATGGAGGAGCACTGTGGCTGACTCCCCTATCCCCTTGTTGGAGGGACTCTCACTGCAAAGCAAGCAGACCCCAGGCTAGAAATCCAGGCTGCTCTACTCCTTCCCCTGCATTTTTTAGATGAATATGTAGATTTTCTTAAAGAAGGTAGAAGAATCACCCTAACAGACTGGATTAGGTTCTCACTTTGGCCCTTGCCCAGCCCTGTTTGAAATATCTGGAATTCCTATAGCTAGTGTCCTTTCCTCTTGCTCCCCCCACCGCCTCTATACTGACCTGTGGTCTTTAGGGTTAAGCCTTTATTTTTTTAGGTACAGGCCTAATTCTATGCTGGAGTCCACATGGGTGTTTATGACTGCAAGCTCTCAAAATACTGGGACACTGTACCTAGAATTCCCTTTGAACAGTCAAGCACAGAACACCAAACAACTAAGCGTCTGAAGCTGGAAATTGGCATTAAAGGGCGGGCTTGTTGGGGGTAAGAGATTGTAATAGTAAGAACCAGCCACAGGGTGGTGCCATGAGGCTGACGGAAGGGTTTGCCCAGGCTGGAAGCAGATCTGCGTTCCTGCCTCAGCCGGTGGGGGCTCAGAGAGGATAGCTCTCTCCTAGGAGGACCACAAATCAGGGCTGGCAGCGGGATCCAGGAATGCGGGGGAAGACTCACAGACACAGTGTTTGCTCTTTGCTCTCCTCTTCTCCTTTTACAAGCCATCTGTGACCAAGAGCCGGACAGGGGGCACCTGAGAGCCATCGGATTTGGATCGTGCTCTAAGGGAGGGGGAACAGTGGTGGGGGCTCTGCCTCTCATCAGGAGGAAATCTGTATGGGGATGGGGGTGCATGTCCATGTCCTTGAGGTTTGAGAGATTGGTTGGCAGGGTCAGACATGCTTTCTTCTTAGTCTAACAAACTTCTTGGAAATAAAGCCAATTCCGGGAGGGAAGCTATACCCTGGACATTTGCTGCTGCCCCAGAATTGGACATTTTAAGGGCCTATCCTAAGAGAGGGTCTGGATGCTTCTAAGAAGTACAGGAGAGTTTCCTTTCTGTTATCCATCCAAAACTCACCCTACACATAAACCATACAAATCAAATATTTCTCTTAGCTCAGTTCATATCTGTCGTTAAATATGCATTTCTACAAATGTCCTTTTCCAGACATCCCTCAATAGCCTTCTACAAAGTACTGCTGAGAAAAACATCTCTGCACGCACAGTTGCACACATATCCATCTTCCATGCATCCCACACACACCACCCTCTCTCCAGGTCTGCTCACACGAGGACCCCGCACGGAAATTTACGTACATATTTCTCCACACAGAAAGGCAAATGCGCGCGTGTGTGCGTGCGCGCACACACACACACACACACCAAGGTGGTAGACACAGTGTAATGCAGAGACCAGAATAACGATACCCTTGCAGGGTGAGGGCCAACACCATTTGACCTTGCAGTGGGAAGTTTGTCTCCAACTTACACATACTGGTTCTGAGCTCATCTCGGGAGAAACAGAGGAGAGCTTATCAGAATCTGACTGCAACATCTCCCCAGCTATGAGGACGAAAATTACGAAAGGAGAGGGACCTTTTGATTTGGTGCTTTTTTGCGAGGTCAGCAAAGTGTGAGGTAGCTGCACGCAGTCTCAGTAGGGCAGGAAAGTTAGCCTCAGACCTTTGAACTTGCCCTTCACAGGTCAACCAAGGGTCAGGGTGCTTGTTGATGTAAGAAAGAGAAATTAAGTGTGTGGATCTGTGTGTCTGAGGGTGTGTGTGTAAAAAAAGAGAGAGCAAGGTGGGGAGGAAGAAAGGAGAAAACCAGAGAGGTGGAAGTAAGGAACTGAGAAATGGTACAGATTGTTAAAAAAGAAAGAACAAGCCCCAAAATGGAGTCATATGCCCCCCACAGCAGCAATCCAAGACTTAGTTTCCACCTCTCCCAAGAATGTGACCTTAACAGTCCATCTGAAATTTCCTGATCAGCACTAGTGAAGTTATCTGCGTGATAAAAACCCTTCTTCACAAAAAAAACGATGTCCTGGCCTGAAACAATCCATTCTTTCCTTTTACTGGTAACTTCTTTGCCCTACCCTCCTTTCCATAAAAACCTTCCATTTTGTACAACTCCTCAGACCATCTCTCTATTGGCTAGGTGGGATGCTGCTCAATTCATAAATTGCTTAATAAAGCCAATGAGATCTTCAAACTTAGTTGATTCTTTTTTAAAGATTTTACTTATTTATTTGACAGAGAGAGAGACAGCAAGAGAGGGAACACAGCAGGGGGAGTGGGAGAGGGAGAAGCAGGCTTCCCACAGAGCAGGGAGCCCGATGCGGGACTCGATCCCAGGACCCTGGGATCATGACCTGAACCAAAGGCAGACACTTAACGACAGAGCCACCCAGGCGCCCCAAACTTAGATGATTTTTTAAACAAATTTGATGGTGGTGGTGGGATCTGAAGCAAACTTCTGATGGTATTCAGAAACAACCAGATAAACAGGCAGGGAGCCCAGAAACCCTTTTGAGTTCACGGTCTTTCTCACCATTTCTAAGGGCCATGGGTAAGTTTCTGTCAGTTCTAAGCTCTGTTTTCTTTGCACTGAACTCCCAATCTAATTGGCTTTCCTTTAAAGGGAAGGTCAATTTGAGCAGGCTGACAATTCTGCCTGGAGCCACGTCCCTAGACTTTCAAACTGCAGTTCTCCAGGAGGAAAACCCCAAACCTTAGCTCCGTCCCTGGATTCCACAATGGGAATTCTGATGCTTTAGCCTGCAACTCCTATGTGTTTGGCATCCTCCCCAGATTCCACATTAGGAATCTCTGGCAACAGCTGCAGTTCTGCATTTGTTTAGCATCAGCCCGCAGTCCCCATTCTTTGGGGCCTGCAGGGTCAGTCTGCTCCCCATTCCTCAGATTATTAGTGTGACTCCAGGACAATGAAAGGCCTAGCTAAAAGAGATGGGATTCTTTATTTCCAGAGAGTTGAGCATGCCACTTTCCGGCACACGTACTTACTTTATGCATAAGAACTGTATTTCCATAAGTTGAAGATGATCTAGCAAGATGGCAAAATTTTACTAAAAAGAACCTGGAATTCCAATGGCCATTACAGGGAACATTCCAAATAGATACAATCATTTAAAAAGTGCACTTAAAAGCAAACGTTTTCAAATCAAACAAGCAGAATGGGATGCCTATTTTAATTAGTATGCAGAAGCCATCAAAAACTTTCAAAATTCCAACATAGCTCATTGAATGATTCATTGCAAACGGCTATGAAAAATTAAAGAGATAAAGGGTACCTAAAACAAAGGCTACAACCCAATTCCTTGGGGAATTGGAAATAGTTGCTTTTGTTTTATAAATCTATGCCAGGCCAAAGATGTGTCTCTAGTGGTTCAAAGTTCACCTGGCCTGCCTGTTCGGCCAATCCCCTAAACCTCACCTATTCCTCTCAAAATGCTTGGAAAGATCAAGACATTGGAGACAGGATTGTTCTGCATTTAATCTGTGCTTTTGTGATATAAAATTTTATCCCTGTCTTCTCTAGGACCAAAGAGCCATTCTTTGAACTGCAAACTTTAGGGAGAAGTTTCTTATCAGAAGGATAAAGAGAGAGAAGTATTTGGAAATTGGGCCTAAAATGTCCTCTCCACAAATATTAGTAAAAACAAAAGTTAGAAAGATCTTTGTATTGGGGGCACCTGGGTGGCTCAGATGGTTAAGCATCTGCCTTCGGCTCAGGTCATGATCCCAGGGTCCTGGGATCGAGCCCCATGTTGGGCTCCCTGCTCAGGAGTCTGCTTCGCCCTCTCCCTCTACTGCTCCCCCTGCTTGTGCTCTTTTGCTTTCTCTGTCAAATAAATAAATAAAATCTTTGTATCTGTGTGTGTGTGTACACATGCACATAGTAAATATGAGATATTTTTTTATCTCCAGATGGTATTGCTAAAATTAATCTGTAAAAGAACTCTATTTAGTTGGTTTGAAGGCAAGAGCTTGTAAGGATGGGCCATTCTAAAACTCTCAGAAAGATATAAAATAACCCAAATATTGGGGTGCCTGGGTGGCTCAGTCAGTTAAGCATACAACTCTTGATTTTGGCTCAGGTTATGATCTCAGGGTCCTTATATCGAGCCCTGAGTCAGGCTCCACACTCAGCAGGAGTCTGCTTGTCCCTCTCCCTCTATTCCTTCCCCCTGCCTCTCTTAAATAAATAAATAAATAAATAAATAAATAAATAGATAAAATCTTTAAAAAAATAACCCAAATGCTTTTCAAATTCACATGATCTGAGATAATTTTTGGCAACTAAAATCTAGTTTAAGTTTGTTGATTTCATTAAAACAGATATGTCTTTAAAGTTCTCAACACTGGGGCACCTGGGTGGCTCAGTCATTAAGCATCTGCCTTCAGCTCAGGTCATGATCCCAGGGTCCTGGGATCGAGCCCCGCATCGGGCTCCCTGCTCTGCGGGAAGCCTGTTTCTCCCTCTCCCTCTCCCCCTGCTTGTGATTCTGCTCTCACTGTGTCTCTCTCTGTCAAATAAATAAATAAAATCTTAAAAAAAAAAAAAGTTCTCAACACTGAATGTAATGCAGATGTAAGAAGTTAGGGTTCGAACTCGATGGCCAAGAAAGAATTCTTGAGACATCTTTGGTGTAAAAAGGTGGTTTTATTAAAGCACGGGAACAGGACCCGTGGGCAGAAGGAGCTGCACTGGGGTCATGAGGAATGGTCCATTATAGACTTTCAAGTTGGGAGGGGGTTAGGGATAGTGTAAGCCTCCCAGGTATTTGGGAAACAAGGTTTCTGGAGGCTAGCTACTGTTGGGAAGGGTCACTTATTGCTGTTTAGTAGAAACTCAGTCTTGATACTGTTCAGATGTGTATTGGTGGGCCATATGCTTGGGGGATGATTGCCAACATATACCTTGGTGGGGTAGAAATAAAGGAAGTTTCCAAAGGAATTTTTATATGTTAAAGTACACTTACAGGGTCCTGGAGTTGGGCTAAGATTGCCTTTTGCCCTTAGCAAAGTATTAACATTGAGGCATTTGAGTCCCTAGAGGAACGTCACTCTGCCTATTTCAAGGACTTGCCAATGGGCTATAGGTAGTAAGGAGATTTAATAATTTTTTTCTGCTTTTGTTTCCCACATCACAGATAAACAACTTTTATTCTATTTGAGTTTACTAGTTAAATTCATGTTATCTCTGTTGCAAAATTGTCAGCAAAGAATAACTTAGAATGATGGCTGATTTTGTCTAATGTCTCGTGCAGTTTTCATGGGTAATCTAAACGTAACTGTTGGAAGCAAATGACTTAGATGTAAGTGGAATAGGAGTTTATAGATAAATTTTTTACTAACAATTATATTTTATGGTATGTGTGCTTAAAAAAGCTTCCTAAATCTCTAGTAACTTGAAACTTTAGAGTTTTGCAAAGTTATATTACATAATGGAAATTTGTTGAACATTTAGATCATTACCAAATAAGATAAAATACTGAAACAGTAATTACTGAACAGAAGTTAATTTACTTTTTCTTCCTATTCTAGAGGAACTAAAGATATTTGGGCCTATTAGTAAATATGTTCTGTGCCTTGCTGAGAAATTTACTATGAGAAAACATATGCTTTTAGAAATTATGGAAAGTATTTATAAGTGTATCCAGCCACAGAATGCTAACACAGTTTGCATTGTCTACTTCTGAGGTTTCACAAGAAATTAAGGTTTCTAAGGGTGGAGAATTCTAATTAATATATGTAATTAATTCTTTAGAAATTTATTATTTCTCTGCATGCAAGGGAAGTAAAATGTGTGTTTTGGTAAAATAAGGTATGAGGAATGGAGACGCATTTTTTGAAGAAAGAAAATTGTAGAAAATTGTGATAAAGGAATCTTTAGAAAGGAATTGTATGTGTACTCTGAACTAAGATGAGAATGAGTAAGTTTTATATCAAAAGTAGGGTGGTGCCATAGTGGAGGTATGTGAAGGGGATTCAGGGTACACTTAATGATGAGCACAGAGTAATGTATAGAATTATTGAATCATTATATTGTACACCTGAAACTAATAGAGCACTGCATGTTCCTTATACTAGAATTAGAAAAAAATAATTTAAAAATGTGATATGAAATACTGGGGTTCAGGAGCAAACAGTCAAGGAAGAATTCTTGAGATGTCTTCAGTGTAAAAAAGGTGGTTTTATTAAAGCACGGGGACAGGACCCGTGGGTAGAAAGAACTGCAATGGGGTCATGAGGAGTGGCCCATTATATACTTTCAAGTTGGGAGGGAGTTAGGGATAGTGCAAGCCTCTAAGGAATTTGGAAGCAAGGTTTCCAGGACCTTGAGGGGCTAGCTGTTGTCAGGAAAAAGTCATTTACTACTGTCTAGTAAAACCTTAGCCATGAGACCCTTCAGATACATATTGGTGGGACATATGCTTAGAGGATGGTTGCTAACCTGTATCTTGGGGTAGAGATAAAGGAAGCTTCCAAAGGGATTTTTACAGGATCCTGGAGGTCAGGCTAATGTCAAGCTAAGGTTGCCTTTTGCCTCTAGCTCAGTATTGACATTGAAGTAGTTGAGTTCCTAGAGGAAGGTCACCCTGCCTGTCTCTGCTACTTGTCAACGGGCTGTAAGTTATAAGGAAGTTTAATTTTTTTTTCTTTTGCCTTTGTTCTCCACATCAAATGTAATTTAATTTTTAAAAAGGTAAGCTGGTGCAAAATTAGAATTTGGTTTTCTCTTTGGGGTTTCGGTCTGTTTTTTGATAACAGATTGTGAAAATTTCTTTACCTTATTTAAGTGATCTGCCTAGAAAACAAAGATTCTGTGTTTTATCAAAATAATAGGTTTTTCATTACTTAAGAAAACAGAATCATCTTAATATTAAAAGAAGTAAGTTTTGTTAATAGATAATGATGTATTAAGTTTCATAAAAATCTGTGATTCTCTGTAACCAAGTGCTTTAAAACTGTATAAATGGTTCCATATATATGTATATGTATATAATATATGAACTTCTCAAAATTAAATTCTAAATGAATTTTTTTTTTAAGATTTTATTTATTTATTTGACAGAGAGAGACAGCAAGAGAGGGAACACAGGCAGGGGGAGTGGGAGAGGGAGAAGCAAGCTCTCTGCGGAGCAGGGAACCTGACGTGGGGCTCGATCCCAGGACCCTGGGATCATGACCTGAGCCGAAGGCAGACGCTTAACAACTGAGCCACTCAGATGCCCATAAATGAAGTTTTTTTTTGACCCAGAAGAAACTTTGGGACTTTTTTTTAGAGGGGCCCTGGAATATTCCAAAGGGTTTCTTAAACTAATTAGGTTTACTTGATATGTTAAATTACATGGGAAGCTTTGTCCCATCAAAAGTAATACTAAGCCTTCTTTATATTGTATTTGTATAGGTATATACGTGTTCTATAAATTATGTAAAACTCCTAGAAATCTGATATGTTCTGCTATAATGTTATCACTTATAATTCTAATTATTATCTTAAAATGTTGTATTACGTCCTCTGGGACCCCAATCAAAAATGGGTAATAAGTAAATGGTCTTACTGCTATTCTCTCACCTTCTGAAATTGCTGTCATCAAAACTGAGGCTCACACTAAAAGGACAAAGCCTGAGTATTAGGGAAATGCCTCAGCTGCCTTTCATGCAAAGGCATCAGTCACAGAATCTGTAAAGGGGAAACCGAGGCACAGATGAACAGGCTTATGGTTCTTGCAGTTTCCATCTGAGCCACCTCAGGGTCCCAGGGCTCCTGTCATTATCCTGTCATCCTTTAATCCAAGACAGGGTCTGAACATATAAATCTCTCCCAATAAAATGTTGCAAAAGAGAACGGGGGAAAAAGATTGTGCCACATGTGAATGAAGTCCATTCTGCTTCTGCAAAAAATGGCCCCTCATTGCCAGACATTTGCTATCCTGATGTCCTTGCAGCATGGCTACAGTCTGCTGCTGAATCAGAAATTAAGGTGGGTAAATAATAGCTGTAAATTAGGGCACCTGGCTGGCTTGGTTGGGGGAGCTTGCAACTCTTGATCTTGGGTTTGGGGTTAGGGCCCTGCATTGGGTGTAGATTACTTAAAAATAAAATCTTAAAAAAAAAAAATAGCTGTATGGGGTGCCTGGGTGGCTCAGTCAGTTAAGTGTCTGACTCTTGATTTTGGCTCAGGTGATGATCTCAGGGTCATGAGATTAAGCCGTATGTCCGGCTCCCCACTCAGTGCAGAGTCTACTTGTCCCTCTCCCTCTGCTCCTCACCGCACTTGCTCTCTCTCTCTCCCTCTCTCTCTCTCACTCTTTCTCAAATAAATAAATAAATAAATAAATAAATAAATAAATAAAATCTTAAAAAAGATAATAGCTGTAGGTTAAACAAACAGTTGGAGCTATGGTAAACCCAAGATGGCTGCTTGGTTCTTTTTCGCTCCCTGTCAAATCCAATTGTTTGATTTTTGCATTCGTTCACTCACCTTTGCATTTAAGATGACTCAAATTATGAATTGACATTGGTGGGGACACTTCTACAAAATTGCAAAAACAGTCTCGCAGCAGTCTAACCAGTTAAGTCCATCATCTTGGAAAAATCATTTTTGTCCCCAGAGTCTTCCCTCTGGATCCTTTGAACACCTGCAGTGAAATTTCATTCAACTGCCACCAGATATAGGTTATCAATATGTTCTTGTCATTATATGTGTGTCTTTTCCATGTGTGTTGAAGCTTTCCCCTGCCACAAGGCTGATGCCCCCGCAGTGACAAAGAAACTGTTAGAAAATGTGTTTCCCACTTGGGGTATACCTTACATGATCTCCAGTGATCAAGACACCCACTTCACTGGGTAAATCATACAAGCCTTAATGAAAGCCTTGCAAACTCTTTGGAATTATCACTGTCCCTATCACTCTCAGCCATCAGGCAAGGTTGAGAGAGCTAATGGGATGCTCAAATTTAAAATTTTTAAGCCTGTGGAAACTACCGGACTTCCCTGGCTCAAGGTGTTAACTTTGGTCTTACCGACTATGTGCAATACCCCCTCTGGGAAACATAAACTCACTCCACATGAGGCAGTCACTGGCAGACCAATATCTATTGGTATACTGCCTTCTGCTGATCACTTGTCTCATGCTGGTACAGCCAGCTACTACTGGAAGCTCTAATGTCTGATGCTCAAGTCTGGCATCAACAGGCTAAAGAAGGCTTCCCAGATCCCAATTCAAAGGATTCTACTAGTCACAGTCTAGAGCCTGGTGATTGGGTTTTCTGGAAACATTATCAGAGAAGACAGCCTACAAGCCCCATTGGGAGAAACCTTACCAAGTGCCCCTGACTGATGTAGGAAAGAATGTTAGGGTTCGAAGCTGACAGCCAAGAAAGAATTCTTGAGACGTCTTTAGTGCAAAAAGGTGATTTTATTAAAGCATGGGGACAGGACCCGTGAGCAGAAGGAGTTGCACCGGGGTCATGAGGAGTGGCCCATTATAGACTTTCAAGTTGGGAGGGGGTTAGGGATAGCGTACATCTCTAAGGAATTTTGGAAGCAAGGTTTCCAGGACCTTAAGGGGGCTAGCTATTGTTGGGAAAAGGTCATTTATTACTGTCTAATAAACCTTAGTCATGAGACCCTTCAGATGTATATCAGTGGGCCATATGCTTGGGGGATGATTACCAACAAGTATCTTGGGGGGTTTAGAGATAAAGGAAATTTCTAAAGGAATTTTTATATGTTAAAGTAGACTTACAGGATCCCTGGGGAGGGGGAAGTAGGGATGGCTAGGATTGTCTTCTGCACTTAGCAAAGTATTAACATTGAGGCAGTTGAGTCCCTAGAGGAACGTCATTCTGCCTATCTCAAGGACTTGTCAATGGGCTGTAGGTAGTAAGGAAATTTAATAATTTTTTTTCTGCCTTTGTTTCCCACATCACTGACCACTGTC
The DNA here is from genome assembly GCF_004348235.1 of Phoca vitulina. Classification (NCBI taxonomy): domain Eukaryota; kingdom Metazoa; phylum Chordata; class Mammalia; order Carnivora; family Phocidae; genus Phoca; species Phoca vitulina. Next base: position 9,254,002 of record NW_022589737.1, read on the forward strand.
ATTGCTGCAAAACTAGAAGGTATTAAGCCTTGGGTACACATCTCACAGCTAAAGAAGGCTTTACCTAACAGCTGATTCTGTGCAGACACTGGAGATCTCTGAATCAAATTGAAAAGGAAGAGAAATAGTTGACATTGAGGCAAACTGCTTTCAACCAAGATGATAAATCAAGACTTCATACTTTAAGCCTAAAACCCTTTCTCCTTTCCCTTTTCTTTCTTTTTTTTTTAAGATTTTATTTTTATTTATTTAGTTAGTTAGTTATTTGAGAGAGAGAGCATGAGTGGGGTTGGGGCAAACGGAGAGGAAGAGGGAGAAGCAGACTCCTCTGTAAGGGGGAACCCGACATGGGACTCGATCCCAGGACCCTGAGATCATGACCTGAGCCAAAGGCAGGGACTTAACCAACTGAGCCACACAGGCATCCCTTTCTTTCCCTTTTCTTTACTCTGACACTGGCGTGGAAAATAATGTCCTCATCTGTATCTCCCAAGCCATTGTTAAGGGATGTAAACTCTGGAATCCGAACAACCTTTTATTTCAGGCTAGCAGAAAATCTAAACATGTCCCCAACTTTTCAAAAAACAAATAAGACATCGCATTGATAAAGACCTCTGAATTTACATTGTCAATTTAGAAAAGACCTGCCAGGAGGCTTTCATGATTCAGGATTCACTCCTTTTGGCAGGTTCTTCCTTCCCTGGCTAGAGATAAATGTAAATGAGTCTTTGGTCAGGAACTTCTCCTTAATTCTTAAAGTTATGGGAGAATCTGTAGCCGAAGCAATAGTGGCCCAACAATGTTCCTTAGACTCTCTGGCCAAAGTTGTTCTGGATAATAGGGTAGCTCCTGATTATCTTTTAGCTGAGCAAGTTGGAACCTGTGCTATGGCCACATGCTGCACCTCAATCAACACTTCTGAAGAGGTTGAAACTCAGTTACATAAGATCACCGAGCAAGCCACTTGGCTTGAAGGGGTGACTCCTTTAACAAGATCTTCCTTTTACTTGATTTTTTGTGTGTGTTTTTTTGGTTTTTTTACTTACGTGATTTTGATTGCTTTGGGCTTTGGGGACAATGGCTTCAAAGTACACTCCAAACATTGGGAATTATCCTGCCTATAATCTCCCTGGTGTGCTGCATATTCTCAAAGGCTTTAAATGCGTGTTCACAGCTACTAACTACCAAGTGGATGATCTCCCCAAGACTGGAACGTTGGAGGAGAAGTGAAGAGCATGACTGACTTAAGGATTGTGAGCCTGGAGTTGTGATCTGAGAGTATCACAGTGATTAAGGAAAAACATCATGACCTGTGAATATCACAGAGGAACAGTGAAAAACCATGATAACTACAGAGCGGCGCTAGTGCCTTAATTTTTTATCACACCTTTCAGGCTGAGAATCTGATCAAAAGAGGGCAATTATTAAGAAAGAAACAAACCCAAAATAGAGCCATTTGCCCTTACAACAGCAAACCAAGACTTAATTACAGTTTCAACCTCTCCCAGGAATGTGACCTTTTATTTTAAATATTTTATTTATTTATTTGAGAGAGAGAGAGAGAGAGAGTGTGAGCACGAGAAGGGGGGCAGAGGGAGAGATAGGAAAGGGAGAAGCAGACTCTCCGTTCAGCAGGGAGCCCGATGGGGGGCTTGATCCTAGGACTCCAGGATCATGACCTGAGCCAAAGGCAGCCGCTCAACCAACTGAGCCACCCAGGTGACCCTGGAATGTGACCTTTTAACAGTTGATCTGAAATTTCCTGATCAGCACTGGTAAGGTAATCTGCACAATAAAAACCCTGTCATTCCCTTCTTCACAAAAAAGATGTCCCAGGCTGGAATAAACCTTTCTTTTCTTTTGCTAATAACTTCTTACTCCACCCTCCTTCCTATAAAAACCTTCCATTTTGTACAAATCCTTGGAGCATCTCTCTACTTGCTGGATGGGATGCTGCCTGATTTGTGAATCGCTTAATAAAACCAAATAATATTCAAATTTACTCCGGTGAATTTTTCAAAGAAGACAAAGGAGTAAGTCAGAGAAAACAGGAACAAAGGAATATAAACGATGAATGTTAACTTAGAAGTGGAAGAGTAGGAATAATAATAAATGAGAGGAAAGGGAATCAAATCTAAGAAGTGATTGGGGAGAAAAAGGATAAGGCAAGACCTTGAAGGCAAAGGAAATGTGGAAGGGTGGGACTGGCTCAGCTGGGGTCTGAGAGTACTGCTGCGCTGTGCCCACGGTGCCTGTCTGAGCACCAGCCCAGCGGGGCCTCCGGATGACGGCTGGCTCATCTGTAACTTACAAGCACAAGCTCCCCTCAATCCTGATTAACAGGAATTAAGTGGCATATGGCTAATACTTCTTGCCACAGTTAATACTTTTCAGCCCCTGCCTAGGGAACTAGGCTGCCTTTTGGATTCAGGGAGGAGGTTTCACCCAGCCTAGCATCTCAGGCACTGGCGGGGCCAGCCATCTATGCTGGCTGCAGGAGAGACTCCAACATGAGATTATCCAGCTAGCCAAGAGGAAAAGGGGAGGACAAAGTGGCTGGAAAACTTTCTCTACCTCCTTGAAGAGAATACTAATCCTCTGCATGTGTACCATTTGCTTTTCCTTCTTCCAAAATGCTTTTGTATCTGCTGTTTCATTTAAATAATCACAGAAACCCTGTGAGGGACAGAAGATACATAATTCCCGTGAAAAAAAATTGGGAAAATAAATCCTAGAGAACTGAAAGGAATTAAACGAGGAGGACTCAATAGCTAAGTCTGGGGGTCCTTGCTCTCAGTCCAGCCTTTATGTGGAAGATGGTGGCTGATTTGTTCCATAGGTAACAAAAAAAGAAAGGAAAAGGGAAAAAAGAAAAGGAAGGAAAAGAGAAGAGGGGGGATGGGAGAGGGTAGGGGAAGAAAATAAAGGAACAGGAAAAAGATGAATTTCTGACAGTGGCCTAGATAGAGCAAGATATACTGTGAGCCCCAATGAGTGCTTTGCGATTAAAGATTTGCTCAGCTTTATAATTGAGCTGGGTATAGAATCCTAGACTAACTTCCCATTTCCCTCAGCACTTTGAAGCAATGATTCCATTTTGTTCCAGCCTCTATGATCACTATTGTTTTTTCCTTTTAAATAGCCTACCTTTTCAACATAACTAGCATTGAGATTTTTCTTTTCTTTCTTTCTTTCTTTCTTTATTTTTATTATTATGTTATGTTAATCACCATACATTACATCATTAGTTTTTGATGTAGTGTTCCATGATTCATTGTTTGCGTATAACACCCAGTGCTCCATGCAGTACGTGCCCTCTTTAATACCCATCACCAGCCCATCCCCCCACCCCCCTCCCCTCTAGAACCATCAGTTTGTTTTTCAGAGTCCATAGTCTCTCATGGTTCATCTCCCCCTCAGATTGAGATTTTTCTTTTAGTTTCGGGTTCTAACATTTCACTTTGTCGTTTGGCTAGGGGTGACTCAACAAAATGAGATCTTTCTTTATCCTGGGGTGTTATGTTTGGGATAGATTCTTCAAACTAAGGATTTATGACCTTCATCAATTCTAAAATGTTCTGAGCCATTACCTCTTCAATGACTGCCTTTTCCTTGTTATCACTTCATTCCTACACAACTTTCATTCTGTTTTGCACATCTCTTAACATCTTTTTCATATTTTCATGTCTTTATCTCTTGGTGCCTCATCCTCAGTAATTTCCTAAGATCAATCTTTCATTTCACTATTTTTTTTCAGTCAACTATTAATTCACCCACTGAAGTTATTTTTTCTTCCCTAAATATTTCATTTTTTTAGAAATTCTGTGTGGTTCTTTTTCTCATCTGCTTATTCTTTTCCAATACCCTTTTATTTCTCTGTGTTGTCTAGTCCATTTTCCCTCTAAATTTTGTAAGCCTACTTATTTTATTATCTCTTTTGGATTATTTTATTGTCTCAAGATTTGGAGGTGTTGATTCTCCCACTTGTTATGTGTGCTGACTCTGCCTGTGGTAAGTTATTTCCTCCTGGGGCTTGTAAACTTACTGTTAATGATTTTATTCATGGAAAAGACTGTGTTTATTTGGAAGAAAATGTTTGCTAGGCTTATTTGGGAGAGCAACTAAGGCTCCAGTGAGCTTGAGAACAAAGAAGCTGTCCTGAGGCAGGCAAAGGTAGCACTTTTCTGGTTGAGCCAGAGGGAGAGGGAGAGGAGAAGAGGCAGGGAGAGGGTGAGAGCCACATGTGTGCTTCATGGTGTCATGAGAATGGTACAACGCTCCTGAGCCTGTACACCATGTAGTTAACACTAAAAAGCATTTTGACAGAATTATAATGAAATGATGAGAAATCCATAATCATAGTGTGGTATTTAACAAAAAGTTCCCAGAAATTGTTTGCTAATTTATTTTAAAAGGCAAAGATACTGAAGTTTCGAGTAGCACAATAAAATTCAACTGATTGGATTTATTTATTTATTTGTTTGTTTGTTTTTAAAAAGATTTTATTTATTTATTTATCAGAGAGAGAGAGAGCACAAGCAGGGGGAGCAGGAGAGGGAGAAGCAGGCTCCCCACTGAGCAAGGAGCCCAACTCGGGACTCCATTCCAGGACCCCAGGATCATGACCTGAGCCAAAGGCAGATGCTTAACCGACTGAGCCACCCAGGCATCCCTGGATATATATATTTAAAACTCTATACCTAACCATTAGAGAATACATTTTTTTTTAAGCATGCAGGAAGCATTTAAAACAACTAGCCCTCACTAAGCTGCAAAGTCAGTCTCAAAGAATATGAAGCACTGATTTCACACAGACCTTATTCTCTGGCCACAATGCAATAAAACTAGAAGGCAGTCATGACCACGTGGCCCCAGCCCCCAGATATTGGGAAATTAATAAAGCAAACTTCTAAATGATGAATGGTCAAGTAGAAATCATATAGGAAGTTAGAAAATACTTGGAACTGAGTGATAATGAAGACAATATATAGCATACTTTGGGGGATGCAGCTAATGAAGTATTTAGAATGAAATTAAAGTCTCAAAGGCATATGTTAGAAAAGAAGGAAGGTTGAAACCTATTAAACTCTAGAAGTCTGAAAACAACTACAGGGAAAATATGGCATTAGAATACAGTGTGATGAAGTGTAAAATATATGAATACATAGTGTATTATGGAAGGACAGAGGAGGGCCACCTCAATCATCTTGGAGGAACAATGGGGTCAAGAAGTTCTCCCATGAAGATGTGATGCTTAGAGTGGTTCCTCAAATACATGATACAGCTAGAAAACCGAGTGGGCTGGAGGAGAGGTGATGCAGGCCAAAAGGACCACATGGGTAATTGCAGGAGTTCAAGAGAGCATGGCAAGTCATAAGAAGTTCAAATGACTCCATGTAACTAGATTCGAGAACATAGATGAGGATGTAATTTGAGAAGTTGTCTTGTTGCTCATGACCAAAGGACTTATTTATTTCAGCCATGACTTTTTTAGTTATAGAAGGGATTGTAACTGGATTCTGAAGATAATATGGAGCCACTTAAGAATTTTAAGCAGAACAACATGAGCTGATGTTGGTTTGGTAGGATGCAGGAGTCTCATTGACATTCATTCCACAGATATTTGTTGAGCATTTACCAATGTTCCAGGCCCTGTACTACTCACAATTTTGAAAAAAAAAGTCTAGAAACAGAAGATACAGGCAGGTGCCTACAGATCATTTTCACAATCTAAATGAAAACTGATGCAGCTTGCTCTAGGTTGGTGGCAGTGGGGTGACCATTGATGTTGGGGGCACTGCACAAGGAGGATCTAAATGCTTAGCAGAGCTTCCCAGTACTTCCAGAGTCTGTCTTGGGCAGCTGCTAGTCTAGGCATGGACTACACTGGGCAGTGTAATTCTAGGGAACAAGGCTTGGCCAGAATATGAAATACTGCCTGGAAATTGACAGGAATAAGGCAAGACCTCAGAGTGTAAAGGGTGCAGAGTGTAGACATTCTCAGGGGATGGTCCTCTGTCCTTTGTAGGGCTAGAGTAGCCTCCCAACTGCAGTAAATCTCTGCTGTGCTATTGAGTATTTGAAGACCTGATATCATCACAGAGGACCAAACACATCCACTCCTCCCAATCCTAAATTTTGTGGGAATACAATTCTCTGGGATTAAAGAGAAAATTCAGAGTCCTTTCCAGAGCCCTTATCCATTTGCTTAAGAGGCATGGTAGTGAATAATATCTAGGGGAAAAAAGGCTTGTGGTATAATCCTCATCGCATTACAGATCTGGGAAATAGAATCAAATACCCACTATTTCCAGTCCTAGAACAGGATATCCAGAAACTCTGCAATGGCAACCACAAAAAGTATCCTTTCATCCCTGGAAAGAAATGAGCAGTACAAGTTACCAGGCCAAACCCCTGGGCCCAAGGCTATCAGGAAGCACTTGCCTCGTCCCCAAACTGTACAGTAGGGAATTGACCCTGGAAGGGACTCCGAAGGAAGTGCAAGATTCCCTGCAGCGCAAGAGGGAGATAGCAGAGGCCCTGGTCTCTGGTGCTCCCAGGAAGTAAACACTCGATGGTACAATTTGTATGAAGAGAAAATTACCTCTAATTGGAAGTTGGGATAAAAATATCTCCAATCTGTAAACAAAGTATTTGGAGCATCCCAGAGGCACACAACTTGAGCTACAGAGCTGCAGATACGCTGTCTGCCCACTCTTAGGAGCTGCCCCACCCCTGCCCCTGAATCTGCTCTTTAGCCTGGCTCCAAGATAGTCCCAATAGCATATGTGTCCGTTGTGCTCATTCGTGTCTCCAGTCCTGAAGCACAGATGAGGAAACATTTCCCATCTTCCCCCGCTGACCAGTGGAAATATTCATCAAGTCAAGTAGAGGAAAGAGCTTGTTTGTTTTATTTCATCACACGTGCCCTTCCTGAAGGTGGTCTGGAGAGTGTTGTTTGCTCACTGTCCCTAACACCTTTTCCCTGGTGTCTGGAGGGAGCATCCAGGCAAATCCTGATTCTCCACTTCCTCAGAGAAGGAACTGAGGCAGACTCCTTAACAGGGGAACTTGGGATTCACAGTTCTTAGAGCCTTCAGCCTCAGAGCAGCAAATCCTGTGTCAGGGCTCTGTTGTGGTCATGAAATTGTCCATTCAGTCTTGGTTGTTGTGTTGCATTTCCAGGTGCACCGGTGAGTAAAGATCCTGACCGATGGTGACGGAACCCTCCAACTCCTCCCCTAGTGGAAGTGAGTGAGTCTTTCACTCATGACATGTATGATATACTTATTTAAATACCACCACGCACAAACACACAATAACACACTCTAGCACATGAACACCAACCTCCTTTTGGTGAAATATGGAAGGGCTGCTAAACAGCTGCTTATAAAGGTTTCTCTCTAGGAAGACACTTTAAGCCAAAACATTGGCATTTATATCACCTTCCTCAACTGAACCACTATGAAGGAGAGGACCATGCAAATAAACTGAACTGCACAACTTTCCTTCCTTATATAGCATGAGCAGCACATCTAGTTAGAGGGGATGGAGGTTTTCCTTCCTATTGTTTCCTTAGATTGGGGGGAGGGGTAGAAATCCTCCTATTTAAATGAACTTGAAGAGATATTTTGAAGAGAAGGAGCAGGGCCTGATAGTTGGGAGAAAATGTGAGAGAACAGAGTTGGAAATATTTCAAGGAAGAGGAAACCTGAATGGAGACGAGATGGAGGAACAGAATCTTTGCTAAGCCCTGAAGAGGAATGCTTTTACAGAATGAATCTAGGGTCAGAGACCTCCCTCAGTCAATGGATCTCACTTCTCTCTTGCTGTGAGGGTTGACTTCAGGTGATTGTTCAGGTGGATCATGGCATACTGAAGGAACAGAAGCCCTAGTCATGTTACTTTCTAAGAATATGATCACACCAAGAGAACAAACACACATTGATGTAAAACTTCCTCTTTGCTTCTCATTCTCTCTAACCCATCTACAGGCTGAAGGTCCTTTTCTTTATTAAGACTCTCCAGGAATATTGTATCATTTGGCCCAATCTGAGCCAAAAGAGTAGGAAAGGGAAGGGGCACAGACCACAAACATCTATTGAGCACCTAGTATGTTCCAGACCTTTATTTCACACAATCCTCACAATGACCACTTCAGGTGGGTATTGTTATCCCTGTTTTACAGACAAAGAACCCAAGGCTTAGGGAAATTAAATAACTTTCTCAAGTTTACAAAAACCAAGAACTTGAATCATTGTCCATTAGACTCCAGAGCTTATATTTCCCCTTCTGTAATTGCTGCTTCCAGGACCTCTCCTTTATGTTCAGGGGTGACTCTCACAGGAAAACCCTACTCTTTGCTACTTGATTTACACTTTGCAAATGCTTTTGTTCAAGTTTAGCACATGTGTATTTAGTTCCCTGAGTGCTTCTAAAAAATGTATCTCTCCTTAGTAAATCACACATTAGAAATAAGCATATTCAGTTGGATAATGTGGTGATAGAAGCATAGATTCCACAGCCCCACTCACTGAATGCTTCAAAAACTCTGGTTCCCTTCCGAACAGGGCCAGAGGTCTCCTGGGAACAATTAAATCATATGGAGAAGCAGATCATTTCACAGTCAAGTACATCCTACCCTGTCCTAGTGCATCACTAGTTAGGCTCCATTCCAGGATTGTGTCTCAACCACCGGCCATAACATGCAGACTCCATCTGTGGAGGAAAACCAATGTTTTACAGTGAAGCACCTGCATCTGCTCTCATAGGAACCTCTGTTCCATATAGAATATTCATGGAGCCTTTCTCTCTGGTCTTGTTCTGAGTTTGAAAAGATTCCCTAACAGAGAAGACCATTTAATATAATCATATCACAGTGCAAACACAGGAAATACAGCAGGAGAAAAGAGGCACTAGTTTTTGAAAACTACTCCATCCATAGTTGGACACTTCATATTTCTCAGGTAACCAAAATGATTCCTTCATTTAGGCAAATATGCCTGGCTATATATCCAGGAACTAAAGGGAATGATAAAGAAAAGAGAAAGCAAAAGGAAAAAAGTCAGTGGGCCTAAGAAGAATTTTCCTCTTTTTAATTGCTGTAAGTTGTGTTTGATGAAGGGAGAAAGGCTGCCACTCTAATATAATTTTCAGATACTTTTACTTGTGACTGGAATATGGTGAACTGGAACAGAAAGAAGGTTTAAGAAAGGAAAGACAAATAAAATCATAGCAGGTTGTTGAGTTATTTTTAAATTTTTTTCTGTCTTTATGAGATTTTGAGAATGTAATTAATTCACACTTGCAAAGTTTTGAGCAATTATAAAGATTTATAAAGAAGATCATAAAGTGATGGCAGTTGAAGCATATCCTTGGCAACAACCTCAATCTATTTCATGTTTCTTGGCATTCATAATTCAGTATATATGGAAATTATACACACACACTGTTCTACTTTGTAAAAACTAAAAATACTAAAAAAATGTAGGGAGACTGTGTGAAAAATGAAGTCCTTAAGTTAAACATTAAAAAAATATTAGTTGTTGGAAACTCTGGCATATTATACTAATAATTATATTCAAAATTCTGTTTTTAAGTTTTTTCTGGAGCATTAAGGATGCATTTTCTATATTAGATATAATACAAACTATTTCAAGAATTTTCACAGTATTAAATGACACACAAAACTTCCTCCATCCTTTGGTCCAATTTCCAGTGCATTTTATCCTTCATCTTATCTCCTTGTCCTCATAAGATTCTGCTCCATTTTCTACCCTGGCCTTACCATTTTCCAATATTCAGAAATCAGAGCAAAGAATTATCCTGCTTTTCTCCAAGAAACTATGGATATAACATCATGTGGTTTTTTAAAAGATTTTATTTATTTGTTTGACAGAGAGAGACACAGCAAGAGAGGGAACACAAGCAGGGGGAGTGGGAGAGGGAGAAGCAGGCTTCCCGCTGAGCAGGAAGCCCGATGCGGGGCTCCATCCAAGGACCCCGGGATCATGACCTGAGCCGGAGGCAGACGCTTAAGGACTGAGCCACCCAGGCGCCCCTATCATCATGTTTTTGATCTACCACAGAAACTATGGATTACGTTTATTTTAGAATCACTTTTATATGCTACATAATATATGTCTTGCTTATGTGTGTGTGTGTGTGTGTGTGTGTGTGTGTGTGTGTGTTTGTCTTGCTTGTGTTTTAAGTAGATTTCAGTGCTTTTTCCTTCCATCACATTTGGAATCAGGGCCTCAAAAGAGGTGCAGGCAATAATGCTTCAAAGACAATTAGATTGCATCTTTATTTGTGAGAAAACACTTCATTTCCAAGTTTTAATTGAGTGTTCCTTCTCCGATTTGTAGTGCCTGATTCATTTTATAGCTATGGAAATTTACCCCGCCCCATTCTTGAACACACTTCTTTACCTCCTCCCATCAAATGCTTTGAATGAGACCGCATGGGCGCGGGTCTAGAGCATCCCTGCATCCGTAGCAACCAGATTTCAGCTTCCTTTGTCACCATGGTGACGGCTGTGCCGGGCCAGGTGTCGCTATGGTAACTAGGGGCGGGTAGTAGGGGCCCCGGCAGGCAGGGCGCATGCGCGCGGGGAAGCCTAGCTGCGCCGCGAGCCCGCGGCCCCTTAGCTCCCCTCGTCATGGCGCTGAGGCGGCGGCCGGCGGTCCGGCTCTGCGCCCGGCTGCCCGACTTCTTCCTACTACTGCTTTTCAGGGGTGAGTGTGCGTGTTTCTGCCTTTGGGAGAGGAGGATCTGGGGCGGATGGGAGTTGAGCGGAGCGGCTGGAGTCGGTCCAGGCGGGAATAGCGGTCCCGGCTCCAGGCAAGCGGGGGACTCGGCCGGAGGAGCGGCGCGCGCCCGCGTCCCGGCGGAAAGGGGTCGATGCGGGGCCTCCAGGCGGGGTCCCAGCCGGGTGGGCGCGGGGGTGTGAGGGGCCCGTGCGAGGCCCGCGTAGCTCGCTCCGGGAGGTGGGCCGGTCCCCGGGCAGAGGGTACCTCTCCCTGGAAAGACGGTGGCAGCTTAGGCGTGGGCTCGGAACTTGCTAGAAGACACTGCGGAGCGAGCGCCTTGCCCAGAAGTGGATAGCGAGGGGCCTCCCGAAGTACCAGCGAGGCACAGCTCTGAGGCCTGTCTGTCTTCTTGGTCATAGCCTTCTGGGGGTCTGCTGTTCATTTCTCTCTTGCTGTAAACAAAGGAACTGAATTGGGCAAACCCAGCTTTACTTTGGGGGAAATAAAATGGCACAGATCTCAATCAAGTATCCTTTTTGTCTCCAGCCTGGCCTAGGAGACCCCACAGACCTTTACCCTGAAATAGCATCTGGGCCATTTTGATCAGGTCACACTGACAAACTTGGGAGTTTATTCTTTTCCACTGTCTGGAATTCTCTTAGATTTGTGTGTCCCAGGACAGTTGGACAGAAGGACTGAAGTAGATTGTATTTAGTGAGCATGTACTGTATAGTAGGCACTTTGAAATCTTTATCTCATTTAGTGCTTACAAGAACTTTGTGAGGTGGATTTTATTAACCCATTTCCAGGTAAGAGAACTAAGACTTAAGTCAAGTCTCCTTTCCAAGACAGTGTTCCAAGTGAGTCCTAAACTCGCGTTTCCAAAGAGCACTACCACACTTCTGTGGTGGACATCCGCAGGTAACCAGATCCGTAGAACCATCCGAAGGTCTTTTCAGTTCTTAGGTCATTTTATTGTTTGGCTGAGTTGCCGTTGTCATCCCATGATGTTTTCCAAAATATACAAATTAAAGCACAAAGTGACTGGGAGTGGGGGTGGACAGACTAGGAAAACAAAGCACTCCTGTGTTTGATGTTCATTCTTGTGGAATGTTCGTAATGGTGGTAGATAAAAGTGAGGGTCTGAGGAGCTGTGGAAACAGGACTCTATGATGAGGGATCAGTTTCAGGGTATAGATGTTGTCCATATACTTTGCCTGAAAGTGATTTCCAAAAACATGTGGTTGGGAGATAAAAATGATCAAAGGCTAGCCAGGGGACAAGAGTGTCAGGAATGTCCAGCTCCCGGCTTTGTTGGTCACATTGACACTGTCCTATTCACAGATTGGAACAACTCTCTATTGTTGAAAAGTTCTGTTCACATGAAAGTTTGCAGTTTTTATTGCAAACACATTTGGCAATTTAGTTTAGGAATGAATTTCAACTTGGTGGCTTGTTAATAAAACTAAAGAAGATGCTAAGGACCTCGCATACCCTTAACTTTATTTTGCTCTCCTGGAGGTGCAGGTTTTGTGGCTTTCTTGATATTAAGGGCTGGGATTTACCTGCAGAGCATAGGAGGAAGCATAAAATTTTGCAAAATAGGGCTGATGACAATCACTTTGAGAGGATGCAGCTTTTTTTTTTTTTAAGTAGGGAGCTCTTTTTCTGTTATTTTGTATGTACTCTAAACATACTGTAATACCTGGAAAACTTTATTCTTTCACAGGTCATGATAGCTGTGTCTTTTTTATTTATATGATTATTCTTTTCAATTACTATTATTTTTCAGCATTGTCATCTAAAAAATTTGTTCCTGATACAACACTTTTTTTTTTATTAGCCTTTGCCAGGCTCTGTTATAACAATTTAATATGTATTCATTTCATGTTGATAACAACTCTCAGAGGTTGTTACTATTATTTTGCCCATTTTGTGGATGAAGAAACAAGTACAGAGAGATTCAGTAACTTTCTCAGGGTGATAAACCCATGCATTTTAAATTTAGAAATCTTGAACTATTTTTGTTAATCTAATTTCTGGTTACTTATATTGCATTTGACAGTGGATTTCTTGTTATGCACCAGTTTAACAAATTATCAAAGGTTCAAAGCTGTGTGGTTTGTATATAAAATACTCTTTTGTTGTATTGGTGACAGGTGCAGTTCAACCTTACAAATGTTACACCACATGTCTTTTTTGAATGATTATGTAGTAATTACTTTTTGGTTTCCAAATCTTTTGATGTCCTAGAGAGAAGTGCTTCATTTAGAATTAAAACAGTAACAGTTTGTATTCTTGGGATAAGACAACTTGTGTGCTGAAGTTTAGCAAAATCTGAAAATTAAAACTTCCAGGAAAATTTTTGAAAAATACTCTAAAACATTTTTTAGAATGATTTATTTCATATTGTTTTAATTCTTTTTAAATTATCTGGCAGATATAATCACTATCAGACGTGTGTGTGTGTGTGTGTGTGTGTGTGTGTGTGTGTGTGTTCAGAAAAACAAAGAACACCTGCCCTGCGGCATGCAGTTCCTCAAATCAGCTGTTCATTCCCGAAAGACTTGTTGATAGGCATTTCTTCTTGAGTGCTTCAGGCTGCCGAGACTGAATGGATAGCTATTAGAAATACTTATGAATCATAAGTAATTGCAGTATTACATCCAGACAAAATTATCCTCCACCCAGCCCCTAAGGTCTGTGTAACTTGCTCTTAAGGAGGCCCAGTAGGCTAGGCTTAGAAGAGTTTCTTTGAAAGAAACCATATTTGTAATTAAGCACACTTTCTGACGTGGACATATAATGTAACTGAAGGAGCTATGGATTTAGTATATCCAGCTAGCAGCTGTTAGAGATGTGATATTAGCAGATTCCTTCTCCATAAATTCTTTGAATTTTTTCAAAGCACAAGTGGGGTAAAAGAAAAGAAAATATGCGTGTGAATGAAGTTAGGATGTATGGAGTCTGTTGAATGAGACACTATTCATGAAGCTGGATTCCCTTTTTAAGTTATGTTTAGAATCAGGTGGTGTGAGTGTGACGGTGTTAGGGTTGAATACAGATTTCAGATCTTCTTTCTCTACCCTCTGAATGCTAACCATATATGCAAATAGCTTCACTGGAGTATAAAGAGATCCTGAAAGAACGTTTTGGTAAGCACATTCTTTTACACCTAGTTTAGCAAGGACAGTATCCACTGTGGTACTGTATGTGGAGATCTAAAGCCTTAATTTACTGCCTCTTTGCCACTTGTCATGATATACAGAAAGCTTCCTGAGAATTAGCCTTTGTTTCTGATTTAAAGGAATGCTGTAGTATTTTGTGTTGGTGTGTTTTCTTTGTTTTTAGGTAGTATCTATTATGTTATATATTGTATTTCCCATGAGTAGTTAGTGTATATTCAACAGGGGTTTCAATGCTGATTGTGTAGAAACATCAAACTGTTTAATAAATTAAGACTGTACAAACACTTTTTTCTTATGTTATCTTTCATTTTCACAGAATCCCAAAGCTTCTATGGTTCAGCCTTCTTTCTGTAAATTATTGCCAGAGTCACATTCTGCTATATTCGTGCCGCTACTCTGCCTAACCTAACCTCAGCTCGCAGTGACCTTTCCTATTTCCATATAAGCATAGCTCTTAGTTTGTAGTTCAGTTTAGTCCAACAGTCATTTCTTGAGTATCTGTTATATGCCAGGCACTGTTTTTCATGCTAGAGCTGCAGAAATGAATAAAATATCCCCAGCTCTAGAAAAGCCAGGACCGTTGTATGCTAGGTTTCAATTATTGGGTGTAAATATATTTTATCTTCTCAGTGGTATTAAAAATTCATTGGGAACAGAGGCTGAATTTAATTTCTTTTGTGTCTTTCCAGCTATGACTATAGTAAATATTCTCTTTGTCACTTGCAAGTCAGTTAACTGTCTTAAAAACTTCCTGTGTGTCTAGGCATTTTTCATGTATTTTAGCTCTAGTGGCCCCAGGAACTTTGGAAATTCTCAGTTTTTACTAAAGTAGTTTCTGTGAAAGAAAGCAAATGGTATTTCTTGGTTTAATTAAAAATCTTTACCATCTATGCAGTTACACAAGGTTAAGAAGAAAAAAAGTGGGGAAATGCTTATGGTATAATTTAAGTGACACAAGCTGCAGATGGGACTAGCATATACTGTATGATTACAGGTAGGCAAAAGTTGCAAAACTAATCTTATGCTTAGGGGAAAAAATGGAAATACAATGAACCAAAATGTTGATACGTGCTGTTTTTGAGTGGTAAGTCTTATGGCTGATTGTTTTCTACTCTTCTCTTTTTCTGGCTGATTCTTTTGTCTTTTTTCCAAGTTTTCTTTAATTTCTTTAAATGTTTTTTATATAATGAAAAAAAATTGCATTTTGTCTTGGCCTCTAATAGATACAAAAGTGGAATTTTAAATTTGACACCAGTAAAGATTTTCTTTTAAAATGAAAAACTGTTTAGTTCAATGTGATAGCATGTTGCTTGTGCTCTTTAATTAACATCAGCCACAGAAAATGAAGGAGGGGCTGACTTGATTCAGTTGTTTGATCATGCGTTGTTTGTGACTCATTTGAGAGATTTGCTGTCACTGGCTTTTGGGTTGGGGAGCCAGGTGTGGCATCCTCAGCAAATGGTTAACTGGAAAACTGAAAGAGCTGATGAGAAAATCTGCCTCTCTCCTTTTTTTTTTGAACAAACAAAATAATCTGAGTAGTTGCTGTGGTTTGCCTGTTCAGAGTCAGCCAGCATTTATTGAACACCTCCTTTGTGCCAACTGGGCAACTCCTGGAGGACTGTTTTCTTTGTCTTGGGTGAGAGGAACACCAGGTCAAATTGACTTCCTTGGAAAATAGACTCTGAAAGATGTTTCCTGAAGTGGGCTGTCAGCTCATGTACCCTTATCACTTCTTCCTGCCCACCATGGACTTCCTTGTTTGATGTCTTTCTCTAAGGAAAATACATAATGTCTTTAGAATGAGATGCAGCTGTCTGGAGGGTTACAAAGAATGCAGCAAATCCTAAGACAGCTGCCGTTTTTGTTTTTTTTTTTTCCCATGTTTTTCCTCTAAAGTATCTCTGTCAGGGTGCTGGAACTTAACCAGCCAATCCATATTTATTTGGCAGTCTCTGTTTTCATGGCTGTAAAGCTTTCCATGAGCAAAACAGGGAAATCTAAGATGAATACTTCTCCAGACCAGAAGAAACATACAGTTTAGATAGTGAACAGAGTAGCATCTTGGGAAATATTTTAATGTATTTAGAAGCAAGAGCACTTACTTGCGCTTGCCTGGTAGGGGAGAATTTCAAGAAGAAGATGGACTTTTAGGGATAATTTTCATTTATCTAGTGCAGATTTGGGAAATGGAGGTGTTGAGGGCCAGTAAAGTGAAGGAAATATTATGAGCAAAGGCATGGAGTTGGGAATGCATATGTTGTATTTTAAGACCTATAAGTTATAATGAGAAAAAATACCACCTACCATTTATTGAGAACTGTGTGCCAGGTGCTGTGCTGATAGCTTTACCTGGGCTCTTTTAATTGATCTCAGAAATCAGTTTTTATAGGTTTCATTTTGCAGATGATGAATCTGAGGCTCAGTCAGGTTAATTATCAGCTTAGGGTTACAGTTAGTAAATTGAGGAGCCAGATCGTCCATTGTGAAGAACATTGGAGAGTAACTAGATTGTAAAGTGCTTTCAATGCCAGGCTAAGAAATTTGGACCTTATTATGTACATTCTAGAAATTCATGTGGCAGTTTGAAGCAGGGAAGTGATAAGATCAAAATTATTTTAGAAGTATTAGTCTGATATTCAAGAAGATTGGGAAGGAAGGGTTGGTTAGGAAGTTCAAGATCACTTCCTTCAGGGTAGGTCTCATGATCTTCAATTCACTTTTATGTGTATCTAAAAATATATTTATTTTGTTCTTGAAATATAGATTTGCTAGATGTGTAATTTTTGGTTGACAGTTATTTTGTCTTAGAGCCTAGAATATGTAACACGGATGCTTTCTGGTTTCCATTATTACTTTTGGGAAGTCTGCAGTTAGTCATATCCTTAGCCTTTTCTAGGTTGCCTGTCTTCTCTCCAGCTACTTTAAAGATCTTTTCTTTGTCTTTGGTATTCTGAAATGTTACTACAGTGTGTCTAGGGTGTGTTTCTTTTTAGTTATTTTCCTTGTCAATTTGTTACACTTTGTGTATCTATGACTTTATATCTTTCCTGAGAATTCTCAGGTATTATCTGTTCAAATACTGTCTACCTTCTGGTTCCTTAATTCTTTCCTTCTGGGACTCTGATTTGATATGTATTCAGTCATTCTCTCTTCTAAGACTGTTAACCTTTCTGTCATAATTTCATATTCTTCCCTTTGTGCTATTCTGGGTTATTTATTTAGCTTTGCTTTATAGCTCTTTCTTTTTTCAGCTGTGTCTAATCTGTTATTTAACCAGTACGTAAAGGGTTTTTTTTGTTTTTTGTTTTTTGTTTTTTGGGTTTTTTTTTACCACTTAACATTGCTCATTTCTGTAATTTTACTTGGTTCTTTTTATAATCTGGTCTCTTTTGCTTGTTCATTTTTTTTTAAGTCCTTTTTAAAAAACATTTCATGCATAGCTGTTTTATGTTCTTTATCTGATACTTCAAATATCTGACATTCTTGGAGATCTAAATCTAATGTTTGTTGTTTCTCATGAATCTTATGGTGGTTTGTTTGTTTTTCTTTACTCTTAAGCTGATATTTGATTGATTGTAATTAGTGCAGGGTCTGATCTGAAGATGCTTTTTGTGAGAGAGTATGCTTCCACCAGGCAGTGGCCACCTGGGGTGGCTTTACCCCTTTGGGAGTCCCTGGGATTATTGGAAAATCTCGGGCTTAACTTCTCTGCCTTCCTGCTGGCCCAAGGGCACAGTCTCCCCACTGAAGTGTTAAAAATGAGCATTTGCTGTAGGGTCACATCCCTACCCATCTTTCTGGTTTCAGCCCATAGATATTTTATTTGCCCTTTTAAAGATCCCCCCACTTTCTGGGAGCCCAGAGATGTATTAAAAACTATGGTAGGACCTTGTTGGAGTGAAAAGGCCTTTTGGAGTATCTAATCCACTGTACTGCTGGAAACAGGAATCTCAGCTTTTACTTACTCTGTTTCCCCTTTTAATTAATGTAAGAGTCACATATCTTTCTTTCTTTTTTTATTTTCTTAAAAGATTTATTTTTTTTTAGAGAAAGAGAGAGCGAGCATACGCACGTGCACAAGCAGGAGGGGTGGAGAGAGAGGGAGGGAGAATCTCAAGCAGACTCCACCCTGAGTGTAGAGCCTGACGGAGGGCTACATCTCACAGTCCTGAGGTCATGACCTGACCCAAAACCAAGAGTCAGACACTTAACCCTCTGCACCATCCAGGCGCCCGTCACATACCTTTCTTTAAATGTTCATATTGTAAAGGTAATGTCTTTTGTTTTCAGTTTCAAATATAAAATAAAAGTATTGACTATGTTTTTTCAGAGCACATATACCCCCAGACAGGTTGTGATATACTTTTTTTTTTAAGGTTTTATTTATTTATTTGACAGAGAGAGAGTACAAGCAGGGGGAGCAGCAGGGAGAGGGAGAAGCAGGCTCCCGCTGAGCAGAGAGCCCTATGTGGGGCTCGATCCCAGGACCGTGGGATCATGACCTGAGCTGAAGGCAGATGCTTAACCGACTGAGCCACTCAGGCTCCCCGGGTTGTGATATACTTGAAGGGAGGGATTGTATGATTCTTGCTAAGCATCACTGCTTTAAGAATGGGGCTATATTATTTTTTTTAACATTTATTTATTTATTTTAAAGAGTGAGAGAGTGCATGTGCATGTGGGGGGAGGGAAAGAGAGAGAGAATCTTCAAGCAGACTCCCTGCTGAGAGTGGAGCCTGGTGCCAGGCTACGTCCCACCACCCATGAGATCATGACCTGAGCTGAACCAAGAGTGGGACGCTTAACCAACTGAGCCACCAGGCGCCCTTAGGGGTATATTATTTTAAAGATATACTGAATTGTACAACTATAATCTCTGTCCTTGGGTTGGATTCTCTCAGAAGCAACCATCTATCATTCAAGATACAGCAACTTAAAATTTGGAGAATTACAGCTGTTCTGCCCTAGACAGGCAACTGGTGAAGGTGAAGACATTCAGTGGCAAAATGTAAAAGTAACCTTGAGCTTGATAGCTGAAATCTGAATCTGAGATTCATATTCCTACAGAATAAAATGCTCGTTCTCTGAAAGCCTCAGCCCATGTACTGTGAGGAAGAAAACCACCCACTGCATCTTGGGAAGGCTCCATTGTTTGTAGCCTTTCAGATACTTTTCTGGGTGAAGGAAGGAGCACAGCATCGTGGGTGTTAGGCATTCTGGATTCATTTCCCAGCATTGCATGTGATTCATTTTTGGACCTTGGGGAGATAATACTGGTTTTAATCCAAATCATTTGAAAGTAATTTTAACACCATCCCTTTCACACTACCAGCAAAACATCCACATTTTATTCCCCTTATTAGATGACTCACTTAAGCTATATGAGTTTCACATCCAAAGAAGTGATTTTATGGGAATTTAAGAGAATTTTTAACTGATTAGTTGAATTAGTTTATTTTTTAATTAAAAGTGCATTAGAAGGTTTTGAAAACCTAGTTTATAGAAATATCTTTCTCTTCTCAAAGTTTAGAAGTGCATTAGAGCCAGGTAAACTTGGTTTGAACTCTTAAGAGGTTGGGAGCATGCATCTTACAGAGCCTCAGGGTTTTTGTATTTTTTAAGTCTGCTACAGCCTTACTACATTTAATGTTTTAAGAGTTTCTGTGTTTGTTTACCCCGAATTTAAAATTGAGAGCTATTTGGTTGGGTTGGTGTTCTTAATTCAGTTTGATTTCTTTGTATCAGATATGAAGTTTCACTCTGCCCATAAGTCCACTGGTAATAAAGAACCCGTTTAGAACCGTAGTTGTGAAGGACAAAAACAAACAAAACAAAACAAAAAAAACACCAAATATTTAAGTGTCTTTAATTTACCGGGCAATTGTTTCATACCATTAGGGTACATAGGTAAAGTAGCTTATGTTATGAACACTTTATAGGAACTAATGAAAGCTGTGGACTCTTTCCTCCAAAGAGTATATTTATGTACATATATAAAATCTTTTATATACTATTTTTGGGAGTTTGTAGCCCCCAGAAGATTATTTATGCACCTTAGGTTGAGAAGCCTGCTCTAGGGCTCAGGATCCCAATGGGGGACACATCCTTAGAATGAATGTTTTTTGAAATAGATGCTGACTGCAAGTAGAGTTCAGGAGGATTACAAAAATATTATTTTATTCTTATGTCATTTCTTCTTTCTGTTAATTCTGTTATAGGCTAACTTTTCTGTTAGACTACTTATCGATAATGACTGTTAGTGTCTAACATCTGGTCATGGGTACATAGGTGGCTCAGTCAGTTAAGCATCTGCCTTTGGCTCAGGTCATGATCCCAGAGTCCTGAGATCGAGTCCCAGATTGTTCAGCAGGGAGTCTGCTTCTCCCTCTTCCTCTGCTCCTCCCCTGCTCGTGCTCACTCTCTCTCTTCCTCGTTCACTTTCTCTATCAAATGAATAAATAAAATCTTTAAAAAAAACCCCATCTGGTCTTATTCTCTATACATTTCCAATTTAAATTACTCTGGTAGATAAGTCAGAGAATGTAGACTTTGATATAAATGGGAAACAGAGTATACATGTAACTTTAAAAATACTTAATTCTATAATTTTCACAGTGTTTTCATCATGTTAGTACAGCTTCAGGAGGTATGCAGGGTTAAGCTGTATGAAAAACAGAATGAAATGTCGAGATGAAATTATTGCTGGAATTCCTCTTCCATCTACCTCTTATGTCTGCTTATAGCAGCTCTCTCTCTGTCTCTCTTTTTCCTCCCTGGCTCACTCTCTCTTCCTCTTACTTAGGCATTAGTGATGAGAGAAGAATCCTAAAGATGTTTAATAACACTGGATGAGGGATTTGGACTTCATTGAAGCCAGAACAAATATTTTCTCCTCCTATTACCCTGTGGCTAATATCCCACATGCTGTTTGCAAATTACAACAAACTATTCCTCAGAGTGAGTTCAGGGTCAGGTAACTTTTTTGAGAAGGAGTATGTTTATGTGTTTTGTTCTCTCTTCAACTCACAGATTTTACTTTCTGTGCTCTTCTTGTCAGGTACGTTTTCTACGTGTAGGGGAAATAAAATCTGTTAAAACTTTGGTTGCTTCTATTCTTATATGTGAGCACTACCTTTTAGCTCATATTTTTTTAAAGCTACTTTTAATGAAACCTCGAGGAATAAAGTTTAATTGGAATTTAGAGGCTCTAGTTTTAAGACTCATGACTATAGCCCGATGATAATGTGATGTGCTTGGTTGTAAAGCCTTAGTTTCCAGTGGAAATCAAGCTTTTCCTTCAAGGAAGAAATCATTAGATTTGGGTTCCCTGATGACAGAGATGAAGCAGTTCTCTGAATGTCCACATCCACCTTTGCCATGGAGGAGTTGGATTCTAGAGAAATGTTGCTTTCTTTTTTTCTTTTGCAAGATTATGGCTGTATAATAGAAGAAAAATTGATGATAAGACTTATTTTATTCCCTTTTTATTGGGAATCATGATTTGGAGTATGGTCTTTGGCTCTGTAGAATTGTTTACTGAAGAAGGGTTACTGAGTAACCCTTGTTTTTTTCATTTCTATTTTATTATCATGGCCCATCTACCCCCAAACATAGAGCATACTCTTCTCTTAATTGCTATTCATTCCCTAGTATCCAGCTTAGTGTACTTCTCTGTAAAGTCTTCTTTAGATCTCTAACCTGGAGTGACCTTGTCCTCTTCTGAATTTCTATTTATTAGGAAGAGCATAAACTAGACCAAGATTTGGATCTCAACTCTGCTATATGACTTGCCAAAGTTAATTTCCTGTTCTATAAAAGAGTAGTGATAATGTGTAACTTTGTAGGATTGTTTTGCAAACCAGTGCCTATATATAAAGCTCCCATCAGGATATCTAAATGGTAACAAATATAACACTAATTAATATAGTAAAATTAAAATTAATTACGTAATTCACATAAGTGCTCTGCAGAGGGCCTGGCATAATAATAAGGTCATAGTGTTAGGTTTGTTTTTTGTTTTTTTGGGGGGGGTTTGGTCAGTAAGTAGTAGAGATTTGCTTTATTATTAACTGTTGTTGCTACTACTTCTGTTACTACTTTCCACTTTACTGCAATTCATTTGATCCTTAATTTTTGAGAGGCAAATTTAAAATGAAGTTTATCAAGCTTAGGTTTTTGGACTCCTCACTTACAGAGGGATCCCTTACAAGGCCCTAGATTTCGTACTAGCAATATGTCCTCAAATTTGCATAAGTTAGATGCCTTAGCCATAATCAATTAAGACTGTTCTCTTCTTCCACTCTGCCTTCCCTTCTGTCATACTTCTCATGTTGAGTACCATCGTAATGGTCATAGGCATTTTTCCCAGATAATGGGAGTTTAGTTGGGAACATATTCTGTTCTGGTTTTAGTGGGATTGTTTATGTGGTCCACAGTCACTGTGATGTATAGTTGTTATTGCTAACCATCTCAGTGTAGGCATGGTTTCCAGGAATATTCTACCACGTTGTTGACTTACTAGGATTGTGATATGAGGTTGTAAAGACCACTGTGAATACCAGTTTTAAGCCCTCATAATGCCACTGTAGTGAGTATGTGGTTGAAAAAGCAGGTAATGAGTTCTCTCAAGTCAAAGAGTAAGATTTGTCACTGTAAAAGAAAACTTGAAATATCCTGAAGTCTTACAGCTTAAATGTGAAAGAAACGTTATTGTATGTATTTGTTTATTTTTAAACAGAGGGGCACCTGGGTGGCTCAGTCAGTTAAGTGTCTGCCTTCGGCTCAGGTCATGATCCCAGAGTCCTGGAATCGAGCCCCAATTGGGCTCCCTGCTCAGCGGGGAGCCTGCTTCTCCCTCTCCCTCTGCCCCTGCTCATGTGTTCTCTCTTGCTCACTCTGTCTCTCAAATAAATAAATAAAAACTTAAAAAAAAAAATAAACAGAGAGAGCACATGCATGAGTGGGGGTGGGGGGAGGTGCAGAGGGAGAGGGAGAGAGAATCCCAGGCAGGCTCCATGCTCAGTGTGGAGGCTGATGTGGGGCTCGATCTCACAACCCTGGAATCATGACCTGAGCTGAAATCAAGAATTAGGGAGAGGGAGAGGAAGAGAGTCTCAAGCAGACTCCCCACTGAGCGCGGAGCCTGACATGGGACTCAGTCCCATGACTCTGAGATCAAGAGTTGGATGCTTAACTGACTGAGCCACCCAGGTGCCCCTGAATTAACCGACGGAGCCACCCAGGCAACCCAAGGTGCTCCTGAATTAAAGTCTTAATTATCATTGTTATTTTCATAGACAATATTACAAAATCATTGACATATAATGAGATGATCTAAAAATCCTAAGATGTATGAAAGATTGTAGTGTACCAAGGAATTAATGAAAATATTATATGTCTAGATTTTGTGATATTTGTGTGGCCATCTTTTAAAATTTATATTTTTTTGTGATTTTTGTTCTCATTCTTAATAAATATTCACTTATTACCTAATTTTGTATTCATAATTTTGTATTTATTTTCCTAATGAGAGACTCAAAATTGTATCCACTTTAGGCTCCACAAAACTTGGTTTACCCTAATTATAGTCTAATTTGAATCATATCTTTGGATGTTAGATTGACCTATTAATTTAAATTATAAATGGCAGTATATTTTTCCTATTTATGTGTCTTGACTCTTCAGGTAGTTTGTAGTTTGAGGGTAGAAAACTTGTTTTATGCCTAGCATAATTCTCGCAATAGGTATATAGATATAGGTATACAGATATTCATTGATGAGAGAACAGTGTGGCATAAGGAGGTGTCTGCTCTTTAATTGCAGGTTTGGGAGCTTCACTAGCTATTTTATATGGGGGCTGACACGTATTTCTGTTCAAACATATAGCCTTGACAGATGAGAAGCCACGGTCTAATTTATATGTTTCTTAATCTTTATTTTAAAGTAATTTGGAGCTAGAAGACCTGGTTTCCACTTTGATCTCTGATACTTTCAAGTTTCGAAGTATAATTGTCTCCTAATATATTTGAGACTTATTCTCTCAATCTGTAGAGAGGTGATTATAATACCCATTTATAGGATTGTTACATGGATCAAATGAGACTGTGAGTGAAAGTGGTACTATAAGTTATAAAATGCTATCCAGATGTAAACTATTCCCATTCTTTTTTTTAAAACTATTGCCATTCTTTGCTTTATTCCCTTTGGGTTCTAGAGTTTCATTAGACCTCCAGTTCTCCAAAACTTTAGGTTACAATACTAACTAGAGGAACCTCATTATATTAAAGCTTCCCTGGTGGTTTATTTTGATGAGATAGCCAGTTTTAAAATTTATTTTTTTCTATGTAGGGAACACATTTCAACTAAGGTACAGATGGTGTCCTGAAATTTTCTTAAAAAAACCCAAAAAACAACAAACTAATTTTAAGTTTGAAGAGTAAAGAAGAAAAATTTCTCTTTGACATTCCAGGATTTGAAAAGTGGTTCAATGATATTTGTAGAAAAAGTTAGACCTCTTATTGGGGAAATTTTCATGTCTGAGCTAGCAAGCTTTGAATAATAAAAAGCATTGGTGGGAATTTCAGCATATCTTTAAGTAAAGGGGCTGCCAATATAAATCAGTGAGTTTACATTAAAAATAAACATTAGATAAATAGCTAGTAAGAATGGATGAGTTCAGGATAATAAAATGCTATATGAATAAAAAGATCTCCATTTCATAGGCTGTTCCACCTGAGAGTTTTAGTGATGCCTTTACCCAAACAGTGAAATGAAGTGACAGAATTTCATGTCCTGAGATCAGTGTGCCATGTAATGTTAGCTATCCTTCACATGAAGGGCATTTCTTTTTGTATATGAAGAAAAAGTAGGGGAATATGAAGGAAAACATTCTGAAACTCAAATAAAATACCTCTGTTTTAAGACACAAAGAGTATATAGTTTTCAGAAAATGCTAAAACAAACCATATGTTGGGTATTAAACCAGAGCCTTATGGGCATTAAATTCTGGGCTCCCAACTCTCTCATAGATTATATTCATACCATTTCAAAGCATTAGTTGAAGTCTGGAGAGTCTGAAAGTGTTAACTACTCCTTAAAGTTAGAGGCACTCATTCATTGGAGAACCAAAATTTGGAATCTGTCTTGTTACAGACCTAGATAGGTAAGATACTTAAGAAAATTTCCTCTTCTTTTAAAGGTTGTTCATGTTGGACTTCTCTGGAAGAGGGAACTGTCTTACAGGCTAAATCTAACTGCTCAGTAACTGGACTGGTTATTAGGAGATGCAGATTTTTGTCATTGATGTACACGATGATCACAGCAACTCATTTAATCATTTTCTATTAAGTTTTCTACCCACCAAGGTAATATTTACCCCTTTCAACTCACACAGACATAAAACTTATAGAATTTTAGAGCTTAAAGGTATTGTAAGACATGTTTCTCAACCTTGGCACTGTTGACATTTTGATCTGGATAATCCTATGTTATGGTGTCCTGTGTCCTGTGCACTGTAGGATGTTTATCAGCATCCCTGGCCTCTAAATGCCAGTAGTAGTACTGCTAGTTATGACAGCCAAAAATGATTCCAGAAATTTCCAAATGTTCTGTGGGTGGCAGTATCTCTCCCAGCTGAGAACCACTGCTGTAAGAGATTATTCAAGATGAGAAAGCTGAGGCCTAGAGAAGTTCAGTCACCAGCTTTAGATCACATAAATATTAAGTGATTGAGCTGGAACTAGAACCCAGCTTTATTAATATACTCCCAACCCAATTCCCTGGTTTCCCCCTTAAATTAATTTAGAATTTCATTCCATATCAAAAGCAGTGGCATACATTAAAGTTTTGATGCCAAAAGAAATATTGATAAGTCTTCTACATTTACCAATTACATAATACCCACTCACTTCCACCCCACCACTTCCAAAACTCTTACCATACATCCTAAAGAATCCCTGCTTTCCTTAGCTCTTAAAAACTTGATAAATTCTTGAGCACTGCTTCAGCTCCAGCTATCCCAACAGGGCACACCCCCTGTGCAGAGAGCCCTGGCCTGTGCCTGCTTCAGCTCCAGCTGTCTCACCAGGGCCCCTTGCATGGAGTGCCCTAGCCAGTGCCCATTCCAACTCTAGCCATCCTGCTGGGGTGGCCCTGGTACAGAGTGCCCTAGGACTACTTACTGGCCCATCCTGCTTCAGCTCCAGCTAGCCAGCCAAAGCTTCCAGGCACTGAGGATGTTCCTTTGTGAGGCTGATCCTTCAAGACTGGGAGATGTGGCTGTTTTCCTTAATTCGTAGAAACAAACAAAGAAAATCAAACAAAATGAGGAGACAAAGAAATATGCTTCAAACAAAAGAACAAGGCAAAACTTACAAACTAAATGAAATGGAGATAAGCAATCTATCTAATAAAGATTTCAAAGTAATGGTCATAAAGATGCTCCCTGGACTTGAGAGAATAGTAGATGAGCTCAGTGAGAACTTCAACAAAGGGAGAGAAAATATAAAAAAGAACCAATAAGAGTTTTAGAATACAATAACTGAAGTGTAAAATACACTAGAGGGAATCAACAGCAGATTAGAGGGTACAGAAGAATGGATCAATCATCTGGAAGACAGTAATGGAAAGCACTCAAGCTGAACAGGAAAAAGAGAAAAAAGAAAAAAATAGAATAGGTTGAAGGACCTCTGGGACAGCATCAAGCACACTGACTTCCACTTTGTAGGGTTTCAAGAAAGAGAAGGGAGCGAGAAAGAGGCAGAGAACTTATTTGAAGAAATAATAGCTAAAAACTTTCCTAACCTGGGGAAGGAAACAGACATCCACATCCACAAAGCACAGAGAGCCCCAAACAAGATGAATCAAGGAAGTCCATGCTAAGACACATAATAATTAAAATGTCAAAAATTAAAGATAAAGAATCTTAAAATCAACAAGAGAAAAGCTGCTATTTGTATATGAGGGAAACCCAATGAGGCTCTCAGCTGTTTTTTCAGCAGAAACTTTGTAGGCTAGAGCAAGTGGCATGATATATTCAAAATGCTGAAAGGGGAAAAAAATGAAATAAAAAAACCTTACAACTAAGAATATTCTGCTTGGCAAGAATATCATTCAAAATTGAAGGAGAGATAAAGTTTTCCCAGACAAACAAAAGTTAAAGGAGTTCATTACCACTAAACCAGCATTACAGATAATATTAAAGGGACATCTTTTAGTGGAAAACAAAAGGCCATAACTAGAAATGAGAAAATCATGGAAGGAAAAACTTCACTGGTCAAAGTAAACATATAAAAGGTAGTAGTTCCATCCTTTATAAAGCTAGTATGAAGGTTAAAAGACAAGAGTAATGAAATCAATTATATCTAAAATATTAGTTAAGGGATCCTCAAGATGATGTAAAATATGACCTCATAACCTAAAACATGGAGAGGGTGTAAAAATACAGTGTTTTCAAACTTAAGTGACCATCAACTTAATATAGACCACTGTACACTTAGGGTGTTATATATGAACCTCATGGTAACCACAAACCAAAATGTAATAGATATAACATATATCAAAATGTATAACAAAAAAAATGAAAATGAAGGAATGCAAATATAACACTGAAGTAAGCCATCAATCACAAGACAGAAAAAGAAGAACAGAGCAAAACTATAAGACAACCAGAAAACAGTTAACTAAATGACAATAACTATGTCTTTATCAATAATTGTTTTAAATGTAAATGTTCTAAATGCACCAATCAAAACTGGTTTAAAAAAAAAAAAGGGACCCATCTATAATACTGCCTACAAGAGACTCATTTCAGACCTAAAGACACATACAGACTGAAAGTGAAGGGATGGAAAAAGATATTTCATGCAAATGGAGCTGTGAAGAAGCTGGGGTGGCAATACTTCCTCAGACAAAATAGACTTTAAAACAATGACTGTAACAAGAGACTAAAAAGGTCATTGCATAACGATAAAGGGATCAATTCAACAAGAGGATATAACAGTTTTAAGTACTTGTGCATCCAGCGTAGGAGCACCTAAATATATGAAGCAAATATTAACAGACACAAAGGGAATAATTGATGGTAATACAATCGTAATAGTAGGGGACTTTAACACCCCACTTACATCAGTGGATAGCTCATCCAGACAGAAAATAAGGAAACAGTGGCCTTGAATGACATATTAGACCAGATAGACTTAACAGATATATACAGAACATTCTATCCAAAACCAGCAGAAAACACATTTTTAAAAAATTTTTTTATTGTTATGTTAATCACCATATATTACATCATTAGTTTTAGATGTAGTGTTCCATGATTCATTGTTTGTGCATAACACCCAGTGCTCCATGCAGAACGTGCCCTCTTTAATACCCATCACCAGGCTAACCCATCCTCCCACCCCCCTCCCCTCTAGAACCCTCTGTTTTTCAGAGTCCATCGTCTCTCATGGTTCGTCTCCCCCTCCAATTTCCCCCCCTTCATTCTTCCCCTCCTGCTATCTTCTTTTTTCTTAACATATATTGCATTATTTGTTTCAGAGGTACAAATCTGAATTTCAACAGTCTTGCACAATTCACAGCGCTTACCAGAGCACATACCCTCCCCAGGGTCTATCACCCAGTCACCCCATCCCTCCCACCCCACCCCCCACTCCAGCAACCCTCAGTTTGTTTCCTGAGATTAAGAATTCCTCATATCAGTGAGGTCATATGATACATGTCTTTCTCTGTTTGACTTCTTTCGCTCAGCATAACACCCTCCAGTTCCATCCATGTCATTGCAAATGGCAAGATTTCATTCCTTTTGATGGCTGCATAATATCCCATTGTATATATATACCACATCTTTATCCATTCATCTGTCGATGGACATCTTGGCTCTTTCCACAGTTTGGCTATTGTGGACATTGCTGCTATAAACATCGGGGTGCACGTACCCCTTCGGATCCCTACATTTGTATCTTTGGGGTAAATACCCAGTAGTGCAATTGCTGGATCGTATGGTAGCTCTATGTTCAACTTTTTGAGGAACCTCCATACTGTTTTCCAGAGTGGCTGCACCAGCTTGCATTCCCACCAACAGTGTAGGAGGGTTTCCCTTTCTCTGCATCCCCGCCAACATCTGTCGTTTCCTGACTTGTTAATTTTAGCCATTCTGACTGGTGTGAGGTGGTCTCTCATTGAGGTTTTGATTTGGATTTCCCTGATGCCGAGCGATGTTGAGCACTTTTTCATGTGTCTGTTGGCCATTTGGATGTCTTCTTTGGAAAAATGTCTGTTCATGTCTTCTGCCCATTTCTTGATTGGATTCTTTGTTCTTTGGGTGTTGAGTTTGATAAGTTCTTTATAGATTTTGGATACTAGCCCTTTATCTGATATGTCATTTGCAAATATCTTCTCCCATTCTGTTGGTTGTCTTTTGGTTTTGTTGACTGTTTCCTTTGCTTTGCAAAAGCTTTTTATCTTGATGAGGTCCCAATAGTTCATTTTTGCCCTTGCTTCCCTTGCCTTTGGCGATGTTTCTAGGAAGAAGTTGCTGCGGCTGAGGTCGAAGAGGTTGCTGCCTGTGTTCTCCTTTAGGATTTTGATGGACTCCTGTCTCACATTGAGGTCTTTCAACCATTTGGAGTCTATTTC